>NW_026867991.1:0-83243 GCF_020745735.1 Hemiscyllium ocellatum | reverse complement strand
AACCTTCATGCGCATCTTCCTTGTTTTGGAGCTGATGGTGATGTGCAGTGCGTGTGGGAGTGTCGGTGTCTGCGGCTTGTGGTGGGGTGGATTGTGTCGAGCAGAGAGTGGATGCTGGGGGTAGGGACTGTGCGTGGTGTTGGAGGGATGATGACGAGGCTGCCTCATGAGCACCGTTCTTACTTTGGCGGTGCTGTGTTGTAAGCTTGCTGATGGCTTGGACGGTGCCAGAGGTGTGTGTTGAGGAGGGTTGTTACAGTAGAGACAGAGACGGTGCGACAATGGAGTGGGGGTGATGAAGAGAGATGGCGGCTTGGAATCGGCCCTGCACAGCCGGGGCTGCCAGTCTTTCCCACTGAATTGTGTGGATTGTGTCAGAATGCTGCGCGACAGTGTGAAGCGTGAACGTCTTAATACCCGGCTCAGGCCGGAGCCGGCCAGGAGCCCGTTAGCTCAGTCGGTAGAGCATAGACTTTTTAATCTGAGGGTCCAGGGTTCAAGTCCTGGCTCGGGCGGGTCGCTTTTAAATTGCACTGCCACGGACAACAGAGAAGGCGGTGCGAGCAAATCAGACTCAATGGCCCTCCCGTTCTGGCGGTGGCGGAAGCAAGCACAGGCCCGTTTTGCCTGCATTTCCGAACTGTCGCAGTTCGCCAAACTCGCGGTTTTTCTCCCGCAACGCGTGTACTTCCGTTTGAATTGATCTCTTTCAGATCCTCCAAATTTGCGAAATCAGAAATAGCATAGAATCCCTCGACTGTGGAAACAGGCGACCGACTCTCCCAAGAGCATCCCCCAGGCAGCAAACCCTTACCGCATGACTATGCATTTACCCCCGAACAAATGCACCGAAACTACACATCCCTGAAAACAATGGGCAATTTAGCATGGCCAGAACACCGGACCTGCACACTTTTGGTCTGTGGGAGGAAAGCGGATCCGTCGGACGAAATCCACGCAGACACGGGGAGAATGGGCAAACTCCACGCAGGGAGTCGACCGAAGTTCGAATCCGACATGGGTCCGTGCGCTGGGAGGCAGCAGTGAAATCCTGATTATATTTGCACATGCTGAAGTTTCGATTTATGGAACAGCTCTCATCGATGGTCTGCCTTTTTTCTACATCAACTCCGACACATCAAACGGAACCTTCATGCGCATCTTCTTGTTTTGGAGCTGATGGTGATGTGGCAGTGCGTGTGGGAGTGTCGGTGTCTGCGGCTTGTGGGGGTGGATTGTGTCGAGCAGAGAGTGGATTGCTGGGAGGGACTGTGTGCGTGGTGTTGGAGGGATGATGACGAGGCTGCCTCATGAGCACCGTTCTTACTTTGGCGGTGGCTGTGTTGTAAGCTTGCTGATGGCTTGGACGGTGCCAGAGGTGTGTGTTGAGGAGGGTTGTTTCAGTAGAGACAGGACGGGCGACAATGGAGTGGGTGGTGATGAAGAGAGATGGCGGCTTGGAATCGGCCCTGCACAGCCGGCTGAGCCATCTTTCCCACTGAATTGTGTGGATTGTGTCAGAATGGCTGCGCGACAGTGTGAAGCGTGAACGTCTTACCCGGCTCAGCCGGAGCCGCCAGGAGCCCGGGTAGCTCAGTCGGTAGAGCATCAGACTTTTAAATCTGAGGGTCCAGGGTTCAAGTCCCTGCTCGGGCGGGTCGCTTTTAAATTGCACTGCCACGGAACAACAGAGAAGGCGGTGCGAGCAAATCAGACTCAATGGCCCTCCGTTCTGGCGGTGGCGGAAGCAAGCACAGCCCGTTTTGCCTGCATTTCCGAACTGTCGCAGGTGCTGCCAAACTCGCGGTGTTTCTCCCACGCAACGCGGACTTCTGTTTGAATTGATCTCTTTCAGATCCTCCAAATTTTCGAAATCAGAAATTAGCATAGAATCCCTCGACTGTGGAAACAGGCGACCGACTCTCCCAAGAGCATCCCCAGGCAGCCCAAACCCTTACCGCATGACTATGCATTTACCCGAACAATGCACCGAAACTACACATCCTGAAAACAATGGGCAATTTAGCATGGCCAGAACACCGGACCTGCACACTTTTGGTCTGTGGGAGGAAAGCGGATCCGTCGGACGAAATCCACGCAGACACGGGGAGAATGGCAAACTCCACGCAGGGAGTCGACCCGAAGTTCGAATCCGAAATGGGTCCGTGGCGCTGGGAGGCAGCAGTGAAATCCTGATTATAATTTGCACATGCTGAAGTTTCGATTTATGAGACAGCTCTCATCGATGGTCTGCCTTTTTCTACATCAACTCCGACACATCAAACGGAACCTTCATGCGCATCTTCCTTGTTTTGGAGCTGATGGTGATGTGGCAGTGCGTGTGGGAGTGTCGGTGTCTGCGGCTTGTGGTGGGGTGGATTGTGTCGAGCAGAGAGTGGATGCTGGGGGTAGGGACTGTGCGTGGTGTTGGAGGGATGATGACGAGGCTGCCTCATGACACCGTTCTTACTTTGGCGGTGCTGTGTTTAAGCTTGCTGATGGCTTGGACGGTGCCAGATGTGTGTTTGAGGAGGGTTGTTTACAGTAGAGACAGGACGGTGCGACAATGGAGTGGGGGTGATGAAGAGAGATGGCGGCTTGGAATCGGCCCTGCACAGCCGGGCTGCCAGTCTTTCCCACTGAATTGTGTGGATTGTGTCAGAATGGCTGCGCGACAGTGTGAAGCGTGAACGTCTATACCCGGCTCAGGCCGGAGCCGGCCAGGAGCCCGGTAGCATCGTCGGTAGAGCATCAGACTTTTAATCTGAGGGTCCAGGGTTCAAGTCCCTGCTCGGCGGGTCGCTTTTAAATTGCACTGCCACGAACAAACAGAGAAGGCGGTGCGAGCAAATCAGACTCAATGGCCCTCCCGTTCTGGCGGTGGCGGAAGCAAGCACAGGCCCGTTTTGCCTGCATTTCCGAACTGTCGCAGGTGCTGCCAAACTCGCGGTTTTTCTCTCCCTCACCAACGCGTGACTTCTGTTGAATTGATCTCTTTCAGATCCTCCAAATTTGCGAAATCAGAAATTTATCATAGAATCCCTCGACTGTGGAAACAGGCGAACCGACACTCCCAAAGCATCCCCCAGCAGCCAAAAACCTTACCGCATGACTATGCATTTACCCCGAACAAATGCAACCGAAACTACACAAATCCCTTGAAACAATGGGCAATTTAGCATGGCCAGAAACACCGGACCTGCACACTTTTGGTCTGTGGGAGGAAAGCGGATCCGTCGGACGAAATCCACGCAGACACGGGGAGAATGGGCAAACTCCACGCAGGGAGTCGACCGAAGTTCGAATCCGACATGGGTTCCGTGGCGCTGGGAGGCAGCAGTGAAATCCCTGATTATATTTGCACATGCTGAAGTTTCGATTTTGGAGACACTCTCATCGATGGTCTGCCTTTTTTCTACATCAACTCCGACACATCAAACGGAACCTTCATGCGCATCTTCCTTGTTTTGGAGCTGATGGTGATGTGGCAGTGCGTGGTGGGAGTGTCGGTGTCTGCGGCTTGTGGTGGGGTGGATTGTGTCGAGCAGAGAGTGGACTGCTGGGGGTAGGGGACTGTGCGTGGTGTTGGAGGGATGATGACGAGGCTGCCTCATGAGCACCGTTCTTACTTTGGCGGTGCTGTGTTTTAAGCTTGCTGATGGCTTGGACGGTGCCAGAGGTGTGTGTTGAGGAGGGTTGTTACAGTAGAGACAGGACGGTGCGACAATGGAGTGGGGGTGATGAAGAGAGATGGCGGCTTGGAAATCGGCCCTGCACAGCGGGGCTGCCAGTCTTTCCCCACTGAATTGTGTGGATTGTGTCAGAATGGCTGCGCGACAGTGTGAAGCGTGAACGTCTTACCCGGCTCAGGCCGGAGCCGGCCAGGAGCCCGGGTACTCAGTCGGTAGAGCATCAGACTTTTAATCTGAGGGTCCAGGGTTCAAGTCCCTGCTCGGGCGGGTCGCTTTTTAATTTGCACTGCCACGGAACAAACAGAGAACGGTGCGAGCAAATCAGACTCAATGGCCCTCCCGTTCTGGCGGTGGCGGAAGCAAGCACAGGCCCGTTTGGCCTGCATTTTCCGAACTGTCGCAGGTGCTGCCAAACTCGCGGTGTTTCTCCCGCAACGCGTGACTTCCGTTTGAATTGATCTCTTTCAGATCCTCCAAATTTGCGAATCAGAAATTACATAGAATCCACGACTTGGAAACAGGCGACCGACTCTCCCAAGAGCATCCCCCAGGCAGCCAAACCCTTACCGCATGACTATGCATTTACCCCGAACAAATGCACCGAAACTACACATCCCTGAAAAACAATGGGCAATTTAGCATGGCCAGAACACCGGACCTGCACACTTTTGGTCTGTGGGAGGAAAGCGGATCCGTCGGACGAAATCCACGCAGACACGGGGAGAATGGGCAAACTCCACGCAGGGAGTCGACCGAAGTTCGAATCCGACAATGGGTCCGTGGCGCTGGGAGGCAGCAGTGAAATCCTGATTATATTTGCACATGCTGAAGTTTCGATTTATGGAGACAGCTCTCATCGATGGTCTGCCTTTTTCTACACATCAACTCCGACACATCAAACGGAACCTTCATGCGCATCTTCCTTGTTTTTGGAGCTGATGGTGATGTGGCAGTGCGTGTGGGAGTGTCGGTGTCTGCGGCTTGTGGTGGGGTGGATTGTTCGAGCAGAGAGTGGATGCTGGGGGTAGGGACTGTGCGTGGTGTTGGAGGGATGATGACGAGGCTGCCTCATGAGCACCGTTCTTACTTTGGCGGTGCTGTGTTGTAACTTGCTGATGGCTTGGACGGTGCCAGAGGTGTGTGTTGAGGGAGGGTTGTTACAGTAGAGACAGGACGGTGCGACAATGGAGTGGGGTGATGAAGAGAGATGGCGCTTGGAATCGCCCTGCACAGCCGGGGCTGCCAGTCTTTCCCACTGAATTGTGTGAATGTGTCAGAATGGCTGCGCGACAGTGTGAAGCGTGAACGTCTTACCCGGCTCAGGCCGGCCGGCCTGAGCCCGGGTAGCTCAGTCGGTAGAGCATCAGACTTTTAATCTGAGGGTCCAGGGTTCAAGTCCCTGCTCGGGCGGGTCGCTTTTAAATTGCACTGCCACGGAACAACAGAGAAGGCGGTGCGAGCAAATCAGACTCAATGGCCCTCCCGTTCTGGCGGTGGCGGAAGCAAGCACAGGCCCGTTTTGCCTGCATTTCCGAACTGTCGCAGGTGCTGCCAAACTCGCGGTGTTTTCTCCCGCAACGCGTGACTTCTGTTTGAATTGATCTCTTTCAGATCCTCCAAATTTGCGAAATCAGAAATTAGCATAGAATCCCTCGACTGTGGAAACAGGCGACCGACTCTCCCAAGAGCATCCCCCAGGCAGCCAAACCCTTACCGCATGACTATGCATTTACCCCGAACAAATGCACCGAAACTACACATCCCTGAAAACAATGGGCAATTTAGCATGGCCAGAACACCGGACCTGCACACTTTTGGTCTGTGGGAGGAAAGCGGATCCGTCGGACGAAATCCACGCAGACACGGGGAGAATGGGCAAACTCCACGCAGGGAGTCGACCGAAGTTCGAATCCGACATGGGTCCGTGGCGCTGGGAGGCAGCAGTGAAATCCTGATTATATTTGCACATGCTGAAGTTTCGATTTATGGAGACAGCTCTCATCGATGGTCTGCCTTTTTTCTACATCAACTCCGACACATCAAACGGAACCTTCATGCGCATCTTCCTTGTTTTGGAGCTGATGGTGATGTGGCAGTGCGTGTGGGAGTGTCGGTGTCTGCGGCTTGTGGTGGGGTGGATTGTGTCGAGCAGAGAGTGGATGCTGGGGGTAGGGACTGTGCGTGGTGTTGGAGGGATGATGACGAGGCTGCCTCATGAGCACCGTTCTTACTTTGGCGGTGCTGTGTTGTAAGCTTGCTGATGGCTTGGACGGTGCCAGAGGTGTGTGTTGAGGAGGGTTGTTACAGTAGAGAGAGGACGGTGCGACAATGGAGTGGGGGTGATGAAGAGAGATGGCGGCTTGGAATCGGCCCTGCACAGCCGGGGCTGCCAGTCTTTCCCACTGAATTGTGTGGATTGTGTCAGAATGGCTGCGCGACAGTGTGAAGCGTGAACGTCTTACCCGGCTCAGGCCGGAGCCGGCCAGGAGCCCGGGTAGCTCAGTCGGTAGAGCATCAGACTTTTAATCTGAGGGTCCAGGGTTCAAGTCCCTGCTCGGGCGGGTCGCTTTTAAATTGCACTGCCACGGAACAACAGAGAAGGCGGTGCGAGCAAATCAGACTCAATGGCCCTCCCGTTCTGGCGGTGGCGGAAGCAAGCACAGGCCCGTTTTGCCTGCATTTCCGAACTGTCGCAGGTGCTGCCAAACTCGCGGTGTTTCTCCCGCAACGCGTGACTTCTGTTTGAATTGATCTCTTTCAGATCCTCCAAATTTGCGAAATCAGAAATTAGCATAGAATCCCTCGACTGTGGAAACAGGCGACCGACTCTCCCAAGAGCATCCCCCAGGCAGCCAAACCCTTACCGCATGACTATGCATTTACCCCGAACAAATGCACCGAAACTACACATCCCTGAAAACAATGGGCAATTTAGCATGGCCAGAACACCGGACCTGCACACTTTTGGTCTGTGGGAGGAAAGCGGATCCGTCGGACGAAATCCACGCAGACACGGGGAGAATGGGCAAACTCCACGCAGGGAGTCGACCGAAGTTCGAATCCGACATGGGTCCGTGGCGCTGGGAGGCAGCAGTGAAATCCTGATTATATTTGCACATGCTGAAGTTTCGATTTATGGAGACAGCTCTCATCGATGGTCTGCCTTTTTTCTACATCAACTCCGACACATCAAACGGAACCTTCATGCGCATCTTCCTTGTTTTGGAGCTGATGGTGATGTGGCAGTGCGTGTGGGAGTGTCGGTGTCTGCGGCTTGTGGTGGGGTGGATTGTGTCGAGCAGAGAGTGGATGCTGGGGGTAGGGACTGTGCGTGGTGTTGGAGGGATGATGACGAGGCTGCCTCATGAGCACCGTTCTTACTTTGGCGGTGCTGTGTTGTAAGCTTGCTGATGGCTTGGACGGTGCCAGAGGTGTGTGTTGAGGAGGGTTGTTACAGTAGAGACAGGACGGTGCGACAATGGAGTGGGGGTGATGAAGAGAGATGGCGGCTTGGAATCGGCCCTGCACAGCCGGGGCTGCCAGTCTTTCCCACTGAATTGTGTGGATTGTGTCAGAATGGCTGCGCGACAGTGTGAAGCGTGAACGTCTTACCCGGCTCAGGCCGGAGCCGGCCAGGAGCCCGGGTAGCTCAGTCGGTAGAGCATCAGACTTTTAATCTGAGGGTCCAGGGTTCAAGTCCCTGCTCGGGCGGGTCGCTTTTAAATTGCACTGCCACGGAACAACAGAGAAGGCGGTGCGAGCAAATCAGACTCAATGGCCCTCCCGTTCTGGCGGTGGCGGAAGCAAGCACAGGCCCGTTTTGCCTGCATTTCCGAACTGTCGCAGGTGCTGCCAAACTCGCGGTGTTTCTCCCGCAACGCGTGACTTCTGTTTGAATTGATCTCTTTCAGATCCTCCAAATTTGCGAAATCAGAAATTAGCATAGAATCCCTCGACTGTGGAAACAGGCGACCGACTCTCCCAAGAGCATCCCCCAGGCAGCCAAACCCTTACCGCATGACTATGCATTTACCCCGAACAAATGCACCGAAACTACACATCCCTGAAAACAATGGGCAATTTAGCATGGCCAGAACACCGGACCTGCACACTTTTGGTCTGTGGGAGGAAAGCGGATCCGTCGGACGAAATCCACGCAGACACGGGGAGAATGGGCAAACTCCACGCAGGGAGTCGACCGAAGTTCGAATCCGACATGGGTCCGTGGCGCTGGGAGGCAGCAGTGAAATCCTGATTATATTTGCACATGCTGAAGTTTCGATTTATGGAGACAGCTCTCATCGATGGTCTGCCTTTTTTCTACATCAACTCCGACACATCAAACGGAACCTTCATGCGCATCTTCCTTGTTTTGGAGCTGATGGTGATGTGGCAGTGCGTGTGGGAGTGTCGGTGTCTGCGGCTTGTGGTGGGGTGGATTGTGTCGAGCAGAGAGTGGATGCTGGGGGTAGGGACTGTGCGTGGTGTTGGAGGGATGATGACGAGGCTGCCTCATGAGCACCGTTCTTACTTTGGCGGTGCTGTGTTGTAAGCTTGCTGATGGCTTGGACGGTGCCAGAGGTGTGTGTTGAGGAGGGTTGTTACAGTAGAGACAGGACGGTGCGACAATGGAGTGGGGGTGATGAAGAGAGATGGCGGCTTGGAATCGGCCCTGCACAGCCGGGGCTGCCAGTCTTTCCCACTGAATTGTGTGGATTGTGTCAGAATGGCTGCGCGACAGTGTGAAGCGTGAACGTCTTACCCGGCTCAGGCCGGAGCCGGCCAGGAGCCCGGGTAGCTCAGTCGGTAGAGCATCAGACTTTTAATCTGAGGGTCCAGGGTTCAAGTCCCTGCTCGGGCGGGTCGCTTTTAAATTGCACTGCCACGGAACAACAGAGAAGGCGGTGCGAGCAAATCAGACTCAATGGCCCTCCCGTTCTGGCGGTGGCGGAAGCAAGCACAGGCCCGTTTTGCCTGCATTTCCGAACTGTCGCAGGTGCTGCCAAACTCGCGGTGTTTCTCCCGCAACGCGTGACTTCTGTTTGAATTGATCTCTTTCAGATCCTCCAAATTTGCGAAATCAGAAATTAGCATAGAATCCCTCGACTGTGGAAACAGGCGACCGACTCTCCCAAGAGCATCCCCCAGGCAGCCAAACCCTTACCGCATGACTATGCATTTACCCCGAACAAATGCACCGAAACTACACATCCCTGAAAAACAATGGGCAATTTAGCATGGCCAGAACACCGGACCTGCACACTTTTGGTCTGTGGGAGGAAAGCGGATCCGTCGGACGAAATCCACGCAGACACGGGGAGAATGGGCAAACTCCACGCAGGGAGTCGACCGAAGTTCGAATCCGACATGGGTCCGTGGCGCTGGGAGGCAGCAGTGAAATCCTGATTATATTTGCACATGCTGAAGTTTCGATTTATGGAGACAGCTCTCATCGATGGTCTGCCTTTTTTCTACATCAACTCCGACACATCAAACGGAACCTTCATGCGCATCTTCCTTGTTTTGGAGCTGATGGTGATGTGGCAGTGCGTGTGGGAGTGTCGGTGTCTGCGGCTTGTGGTGGGGTGGATTGTGTCGAGCAGAGAGTGGATGCTGGGGGTAGGGACTGTGCGTGGTGTTGGAGGGATGATGACGAGGCTGCCTCATGAGCACCGTTCTTACTTTGGCGGTGCTGTGTTGTAAGCTTGCTGATGGCTTGGACGGTGCCAGAGGTGTGTGTTGAGGAGGGTTGTTACAGTAGAGAGAGGACGGTGCGACAATGGAGTGGGGGTGATGAAGAGAGATGGCGGCTTGGAATCGGCCCTGCACAGCCGGGGCTGCCAGTCTTTCCCACTGAATTGTGTGGATTGTGTCAGAATGGCTGCGCGACAGTGTGAAGCGTGAACGTCTTACCCGGCTCAGGCCGGAGCCGGCCAGGAGCCCGGGTAGCTCAGTCGGTAGAGCATCAGACTTTTAATCTGAGGGTCCAGGGTTCAAGTCCCTGCTCGGGCGGGTCGCTTTTAAATTGCACTGCCACGGAACAACAGAGAAGGCGGTGCGAGCAAATCAGACTCAATGGCCCTCCCGTTCTGGCGGTGGCGGAAGCAAGCACAGGCCCGTTTTGCCTGCATTTCCGAACTGTCGCAGGTGCTGCCAAACTCGCGGTGTTTCTCCCGCAACGCGTGACTTCTGTTTGAATTGATCTCTTTCAGATCCTCCAAATTTGCGAAATCAGAAATTAGCATAGAATCCCTCGACTGTGGAAACAGGCGACCGACTCTCCAAGAGCATCCCCCAGGCAGCCAAACCCTTACCGCATGACTATGCATTTACCCCGAACAAATGCACCGAAACTACACATCCCTGAAAACAATGGGCAATTTAGCATGGCCAGAACACCGGACCTGCACACTTTTGGTCTGTGGGAGGAAAGCGGATCCGTCGGACGAAATCCACGCAGACACGGGGAGAATGGGCAAACTCCACGCAGGGAGTCGACCGAAGTTCGAATCCGACATGGGTCCGTGGCGCTGGGAGGCAGCAGTGAAATCCTGATTATATTTGCACATGCTGAAGTTTCGATTTATGGAGACAGCTCTCATCGATGGTCTGCCTTTTTTCTACATCAACTCCGACACATCAAACGGAACCTTCATGCGCATCTTCCTTGTTTTGGAGCTGATGGTGATGTGGCAGTGCGTGTGGGAGTGTCGGTGTCTGCGGCTTGTGGTGGGGTGGATTGTGTCGAGCAGAGAGTGGATGCTGGGGGTAGGGACTGTGCGTGGTGTTGGAGGGATGATGACGAGGCTGCCTCATGAGCACCGTTCTTACTTTGGCGGTGCTGTGTTGTAAGCTTGCTGATGGCTTGGACGGTGCCAGAGGTGTGTGTTGAGGAGGGTTGTTACAGTAGAGAGAGGACGGTGCGACAATGGAGTGGGGGTGATGAAGAGAGATGGCGGCTTGGAATCGGCCCTGCACAGCCGGGGCTGCCAGTCTTTCCCACTGAATTGTGTGGATTGTGTCAGAATGGCTGCGCGACAGTGTGAAGCGTGAACGTCTTACCCGGCTCAGGCCGGAGCCGGCCAGGAGCCCGGGTAGCTCAGTCGGTAGAGCATCAGACTTTTAATCTGAGGGTCCAGGGTTCAAGTCCCTGCTCGGGCGGGTCGCTTTTAAATTGCACTGCCACGGAACAACAGAGAAGGCGGTGCGAGCAAATCAGACTCAATGGCCCTCCCGTTCTGGCGGTGGCGGAAGCAAGCACAGGCCCGTTTTGCCTGCATTTCCGAACTGTCGCAGGTGCTGCCAAACTCGCGGTGTTTCTCCCGCAACGCGTGACTTCTGTTTGAATTGATCTCTTTCAGATCCTCCAAATTTGCGAAATCAGAAATTAGCATAGAATCCCTCGACTGTGGAAACAGGCGACCGACTCTCCCAAGAGCATCCCCCAGGCAGCCAAACCCTTACCGCATGACTATGCATTTACCCCGAACAAATGCACCGAAACTACACATCCCTGAAAACAATGGGCAATTTAGCATGGCCAGAACACCGGACCTGCACACTTTTGGTCTGTGGGAGGAAAGCGGATCCGTCGGACGAAATCCACGCAGACACGGGGAGAATGGGCAAACTCCACGCAGGGAGTCGACCGAAGTTCGAATCCGACATGGGTCCGTGGCGCTGGGAGGCAGCAGTGAAATCCTGATTATATTTGCACATGCTGAAGTTTCGATTTATGGAGACAGCTCTCATCGATGGTCTGCCTTTTTTCTACATCAACTCCGACACATCAAACGGAACCTTCATGCGCATCTTCCTTGTTTTGGAGCTGATGGTGATGTGGCAGTGCGTGTGGGAGTGTCGGTGTCTGCGGCTTGTGGTGGGGTGGATTGTGTCGAGCAGAGAGTGGATGCTGGGGGTAGGGACTGTGCGTGGTGTTGGAGGGATGATGACGAGGCTGCCTCATGAGCACCGTTCTTACTTTGGCGGTGCTGTGTTGTAAGCTTGCTGATGGCTTGGACGGTGCCAGAGGTGTGTGTTGAGGAGGGTTGTTACAGTAGAGAGAGGACGGTGCGACAATGGAGTGGGGGTGATGAAGAGAGATGGCGGCTTGGAATCGGCCCTGCACAGCCGGGGCTGCCAGTCTTTCCCACTGAATTGTGTGGATTGTGTCAGAATGGCTGCGCGACAGTGTGAAGCGTGAACGTCTTACCCGGCTCAGGCCGGGGCCGGCCAGGAGCCCGGGTAGCTCAGTCGGTAGAGCATCAGACTTTTAATCTGAGGGTCCAGGGTTCAAGTCCCTGCTCGGGCGGGTCGCTTTTAAATTGCACTGCCACGGAACAACAGAGAAGGCGGTGCGAGCAAATCAGACTCAATGGCCCTCCCGTTCTGGCGGTGGCGGAAGCAAGCACAGGCCCGTTTTGCCTGCATTTCCGAACTGTCGCAGGTGCTGCCAAACTCGCGGTGTTTCTCCCGCAACGCGTGACTTCTGTTTGAATTGATCTCTTTCAGATCCTCCAAATTTGCGAAATCAGAAATTAGCATAGAATCCCTCGACTGTGGAAACAGGCGACCGACTCACCCAAGAGCATCCCCCAGGCAGCCAAACCCTTACCGCATGACTATGCATTTACCCCGAACAAATGCACCGAAACTACACATCCCTGAAAACAATGGGCAATTTAGCATGGCCAGAACACCGGACCTGCACACTTTTGGTCTGTGGGAGGAAAGCGGATCCGTCGGACGAAATCCACGCAGACACGGGGAGAATGGGCAAACTCCACGCAGGGAGTCGACCGAAGTTCGAATCCGACATGGGTCCGTGGCGCTGGGAGGCAGCAGTGAAATCCTGATTATATTTGCACATGCTGAAGTTTCGATTTATGGAGACAGCTCTCATCGATGGTCTGCCTTTTTTCTACATCAACTCCGACACATCAAACGGAACCTTCATGCGCATCTTCCTTGTTTTGGAGCTGATGGTGATGTGGCAGTGCGTGTGGGAGTGTCGGTGTCTGCGGCTTGTGGTGGGGTGGATTGTGTCGAGCAGAGAGTGGATGCTGGGGGTAGGGACTGTGCGTGGTGTTGGAGGGATGATGACGAGGCTGCCTCATGAGCACCGTTCTTACTTTGGCGGTGCTGTGTTGTAAGCTTGCTGATGGCTTGGACGGTGCCAGAGGTGTGTGTTGAGGAGGGTTGTTACAGTAGAGAGAGGACGGTGCGACAATGGAGTGGGGGTGATGAAGAGAGATGGCGGCTTGGAATCGGCCCTGCACAGCCGGGGCTGCCAGTCTTTCCCACTGAATTGTGTGGATTGTGTCAGAATGGCTGCGCGACAGTGTGAAGCGTGAACGTCTTACCCGGCTCAGGCCGGAGCCGGCCAGGAGCCCGGGTAGCTCAGTCGGTAGAGCATCAGACTTTTAATCTGAGGGTCCAGGGTTCAAGTCCCTGCTCGGGCGGGTCGCTTTTAAATTGCACTGCCACGGAACAACAGAGAAGGCGGTGCGAGCAAATCAGACTCAATGGCCCTCCCGTTCTGGCGGTGGCGGAAGCAAGCACAGGCCCGTTTTGCCTGCATTTCCGAACTGTCGCAGGTGCTGCCAAACTCGCGGTGTTTCTCCCGCAACGCGTGACTTCTGTTTGAATTGATCTCTTTCAGATCCTCCAAATTTGCGAAATCAGAAATTAGCATAGAATCCCTCGACTGTGGAAACAGGCGACCGACTCTCCCAAGAGCATCCCCAGGCAGCCAAACCCTTACCGCATGACTATGCATTTACCCCGAACAAATGCACCGAAACTACACATCCCTGAAAACAATGGGCAATTTAGCATGGCCAGAACACCGGACCTGCACACTTTTGGTCTGTGGGAGGAAAGCGGATCCGTCGGACGAAATCCACGCAGACACGGGGAGAATGGGCAAACTCCACGCAGGGAGTCGACCGAAGTTCGAATCCGACATGGGTCCGTGGCGCTGGGAGGCAGCAGTGAAATCCTGATTATATTTGCACATGCTGAAGTTTCGATTTATGGAGACAGCTCTCATCGATGGTCTGCCTTTTTTCTACATCAACTCCGACACATCAAACGGAACCTTCATGCGCATCTTCCTTGTTTTGGAGCTGATGGTGATGTGGCAGTGCGTGTGGGAGTGTCGGTGTCTGCGGCTTGTGGTGGGGTGGATTGTGTCGAGCAGAGAGTGGATGCTGGGGTAGGGACTGTGCGTGGTGTTGGAGGGATGATGACGAGGCTGCCTCATGAGCACCGTTCTTACTTTGGCGGTGCTGTGTTGTAAGCTTGCTGATGGCTTGGACGGTGCCAGAGGTGTGTGTTGAGGAGGGTTGTTACAGTAGAGAGAGGACGGTGCGACAATGGAGTGGGGGTGATGAAGAGAGATGGCGGCTTGGAATCGGCCCTGCACAGCCGGGGCTGCCAGTCTTTCCCACTGAATTGTGTGGATTGTGTCAGAATGGCTGCGCGACAGTGTGAAGCGTGAACGTCTTACCCGGCTCAGGCCGGAGCCGGCCAGGAGCCCGGGTAGCTCAGTCGGTAGAGCATCAGACTTTTAATCTGAGGGTCCAGGGTTCAAGTCCCTGCTCGGGCGGGTCGCTTTTAAATTGCACTGCCACGGAACAACAGAGAAGGCGGTGCGAGCAAATCAGACTCAATGGCCCTCCCGTTCTGGCGGTGGCGGAAGCAAGCACAGGCCCGTTTTGCCTGCATTTCCGAACTGTCGCAGGTGCTGCCAAACTCGCGGTGTTTCTCCCGCAACGCGTGACTTCTGTTTGAATTGATCTCTTTCAGATCCTCCAAATTTGCGAAATCAGAAATTAGCATAGAATCCCTCGACTGTGGAAACAGGCGACCGACTCTCCCAAGAGCATCCCCCAGGCAGCCAAACCCTTACCGCATGACTATGCATTTACCCCGAACAAATGCACCGAAACTACACATCCCTGAAAACAATGGGCAATTTAGCATGGCCAGAACACCGGACCTGCACACTTTTGGTCTGTGGGAGGAAAGCGGATCCGTCGGACGAAATCCACGCAGACACGGGGAGAATGGGCAAACTCCACGCAGGGAGTCGACCGAAGTTCGAATCCGACATGGGTCCGTGGCGCTGGGAGGCAGCAGTGAAATCCTGATTATATTTGCACATGCTGAAGTTTCGATTTATGGAGACAGCTCTCATCGATGGTCTGCCTTTTTTCTACATCAACTCCGACACATCAAACGGAACCTTCATGCGCATCTTCCTTGTTTTGGAGCTGATGGTGATGTGGCAGTGCGTGTGGGAGTGTCGGTGTCTGCGGCTTGTGGTGGGGTGGATTGTGTCGAGCAGAGAGTGGATGCTGGGGGTAGGGACTGTGCGTGGTGTTGGAGGGATGATGACGAGGCTGCCTCATGAGCACCGTTCTTACTTTGGCGGTGCTGTGTTGTAAGCTTGCTGATGGCTTGGACGGTGCCAGAGGTGTGTGTTGAGGAGGGTTGTTACAGTAGAGAGAGGACGGTGCGACAATGGAGTGGGGGTGATGAAGAGAGATGGCGGCTTGGAATCGGCCCTGCACAGCCGGGGCTGCCAGTCTTTCCCACTGAATTGTGTGGATTGTGTCAGAATGGCTGCGCGACAGTGTGAAGCGTGAACGTCTTACCCGGCTCAGGCCGGAGCCGGCCAGGAGCCCGGGTAGCTCAGTCGGTAGAGCATCAGACTTTTAATCTGAGGGTCCAGGGTTCAAGTCCCTGCTCGGGCGGGTCGCTTTTAAATTGCACTGCCACGGAACAACAGAGAAGGCGGTGCGAGCAAATCAGACTCAATGGCCCTCCCGTTCTGGCGGTGGCGGAAGCAAGCACAGGCCCGTTTTGCCTGCATTTCCGAACTGTCGCAGGTGCTGCCAAACTCGCGGTGTTTCTCCCGCAACGCGTGACTTCTGTTTGAATTGATCTCTTTCAGATCCTCCAAATTTGCGAAATCAGAAATTAGCATAGAATCCCTCGACTGTGGAAACAGGCGACCGACTCTCCCAAGAGCATCCCCCAGGCAGCCAAACCCTTACCGCATGACTATGCATTTACCCCGAACAAATGCACCGAAACTACACATCCCTGAAAACAATGGGCAATTTAGCATGGCCAGAACACCGGACCTGCACACTTTTGGTCTGTGGGAGGAAAGCGGATCCGTCGGACGAAATCCACGCAGACACGGGGAGAATGGGCAAACTCCACGCAGGGAGTCGACCGAAGTTCGAATCCGACATGGGTCCGTGGCGCTGGGAGGCAGCAGTGAAATCCTGATTATATTTGCACATGCTGAAGTTTCGATTTATGGAGACAGCTCTCATCGATGGTCTGCCTTTTTTCTACATCAACTCCGACACATCAAACGGAACCTTCATGCGCATCTTCCTTGTTTTGGAGCTGATGGTGATGTGGCAGTGCGTGTGGGAGTGTCGGTGTCTGCGGCTTGTGGTGGGGTGGATTGTGTCGAGCAGAGAGTGGATGCTGGGGGTAGGGACTGTGCGTGGTGTTGGAGGGATGATGACGAGGCTGCCTCATGAGCACCGTTCTTACTTTGGCGGTGCTGTGTTGTAAGCTTGCTGATGGCTTGGACGGTGCCAGAGGTGTGTGTTGAGGAGGGTTGTTACAGTAGAGAGAGGACGGTGCGACAATGGAGTGGGGGTGATGAAGAGAGATGGCGGCTTGGAATCGGCCCTGCACAGCCGGGGCTGCCAGTCTTTCCCACTGAATTGTGTGGATTGTGTCAGAATGGCTGCGCGACAGTGTGAAGCGTGAACGTCTTACCCGGCTCAGGCCGGAGCCAGCCAGGCGCCCGGGCAGCTCAGTCGGTAAGCATCAGACTTTTAATCTGAGGGTCCAGGGTTCAAGTCCCTGCTCGGGCGGGTCGCTTTTAAATTGCACTGCCACGGAACAACAGAGAAGGCGGTGCGAGCAAATCAGACTCAATGGCCCTCCCGTTCTGGCGGTGGCGGAAGCAAGCACAGGCCCGTTTTGCCTGCATTTCCGAACTGTCGCAGGTGCTGCCAAACTCGCGGTGTTTCACCCGCAACGCGTGACTTCTGTTTGAATTGATCTCTTTCAGATCCTCCAAATTTGCGAAATCAGAAATTAGCATAGAATCCCTCGACTGTGGAAACAGGCGACCGACTCTCCCAAGAGCATCCCCCAGGCAGCCAAACCCTTACCGCATGACTATGCATTTACCCCGAACAAATGCACCGAAACTACACATCCCTGAAAACAATGGGCAATTTAGCATGGCCAGAACACCGGACCTGCACACTTTTGGTCTGTGGGAGGAAAGCGGATCCGTCGGACGAAATCCACGCAGACACGGGGAGAATGGGCAAACTCCACGCAGGGAGTCGACCGAAGTTCGAATCCGACATGGGTCCGTGGCGCTGGGAGGCAGCAGTGAAATCCTGATTATATTTGCACATGCTGAAGTTTCGATTTATGGAGACAGCTCTCATCGATGGTCTGCCTTTTTTCTACATCAACTCCGACACATCAAACGGAACCTTCATGCGCATCTTCCTTGTTTTGGAGCTGATGGTGATGTGGCAGTGCGTGTGGGAGTGTCGGTGTCTGCGGCTTGTGGTGGGGTGGATTGTGTCGAGCAGAGAGTGGATGCTGGGGGTAGGGACTGTGCGTGGTGTTGGAGGGATGATGACGAGGCTGCCTCATGAGCACCGTTCTTACTTTGGCGGTGCTGTGTTGTAAGCTTGCTGATGGCTTGGACGGTGCCAGAGGTGTGTGTTGAGGAGGGTTGTTACAGTAGAGAGAGGACGGTGCGACAATGGAGTGGGGGTGATGAAGAGAGATGGCGGCTTGGAATCGGCCCTGCACAGCCGGGGCTGCCAGTCTTTCCCACTGAATTGTGTGGATTGTGTCAGAATGGCTGCGCGACAGTGTGAAGCGTGAACGTCTTACCCGGCTCAGGCCGGAGCCGGCCAGGAGCCCGGGTAGCTCAGTCGGTAGAGCATCAGACTTTTAATCTGAGGGTCCAGGGTTCAAGTCCCTGCTCGGGCGGGTCGCTTTTAAATTGCACTGCCACGGAACAACAGAGAAGGCGGTGCGAGCAAATCAGACTCAATGGCCCTCCCGTTCTGGCGGTGGCGGAAGCAAGCACAGGCCCGTTTTGCCTGCATTTCCGAACTGTCGCAGGTGCTGCCAAACTCGCGGTGTTTCTCCCGCAACGCGTGACTTCTGTTTGAATTGATCTCTTTCAGATCCTCCAAATTTGCGAAATCAGAAATTAGCATAGAATCCCTCGACTGTGGAAACAGGCGACCGACTCTCCCAAGAGCATCCCCCAGGCAGCCAAACCCTTACCGCATGACTATGCATTTACCCCGAACAAATGCACCGAAACTACACATCCCTGAAAACAATGGGCAATTTAGCATGGCCAGAACACCGGACCTGCACACTTTTGGTCTGTGGGAGGAAAGCGGATCCGTCGGACGAAATCCACGCAGACACGGGGAGAATGGGCAAACTCCACGCAGGGAGTCGACCGAAGTTCGAATCCGACATGGGTCCGTGGCGCTGGGAGGCAGCAGTGAAATCCTGATTATATTTGCACATGCTGAAGTTTCGATTTATGGAGACAGCTCTCATCGATGGTCTGCCTTTTTTCTACATCAACTCCGACACATCAAACGGAACCTTCATGCGCATCTTCCTTGTTTTGGAGCTGATGGTGATGTGGCAGTGCGTGTGGGAGTGTCGGTGTCTGCGGCTTGTGGTGGGGTGGATTGTGTCGAGCAGAGAGTGGATGCTGGGGGTAGGGACTGTGCGTGGTGTTGGAGGGATGATGACGAGGCTGCCTCATGAGCACCGTTCTTACTTTGGCGGTGCTGTGTTGTAAGCTTGCTGATGGCTTGGACGGTGCCAGAGGTGTGTGTTGAGGAGGGTTGTTACAGTAGAGAGAGGACGGTGCGACAATGGAGTGGGGGTGATGAAGAGAGATGGCGGCTTGGAATCGGCCCTGCACAGCCGGGGCTGCCAGTCTTTCCCACTGAATTGTGTGGATTGTGTCAGAATGGCTGCGCGACAGTGTGAAGCGTGAACGTCTTACCCGGCTCAGGCCGGAGCCGGCCAGGAGCCCGGGTAGCTCAGTCGGTAGAGCATCAGACTTTTAATCTGAGGGTCCAGGGTTCAAGTCCCTGCTCGGGCGGGTCGCTTTTAAATTGCACTGCCACGGAACAACAGAGAAGGCGGTGCGAGCAAATCAGACTCAATGGCCCTCCCGTTCTGGCGGTGGCGGAAGCAAGCACAGGCCCGTTTTGCCTGCATTTCCGAACTGTCGCAGGTGCTGCCAAACTCGCGGTGTTTCTCCCGCAACGCGTGACTTCTGTTTGAATTGATCTCTTTCAGATCCTCCAAATTTGCGAAATCAGAAATTAGCATAGAATCCCTCGACTGTGGAAACAGGCGACCGACTCTCCCAAGAGCATCCCCCAGGCAGCCAAACCCTTACCGCATGACTATGCATTTACCCCGAACAAATGCACCGAAACTACACATCCCTGAAAACAATGGGCAATTTAGCATGGCCAGAACACCGGACCTGCACACTTTTGGTCTGTGGGAGGAAAGCGGATCCGTCGGACGAAATCCACGCAGACACGGGGAGAATGGGCAAACTCCACGCAGGGAGTCGACCGAAGTTCGAATCCGACATGGGTCCGTGGCGCTGGAGGCAGCAGTGAAATCCTGATTATATTTGCACATGCTGAAGTTTCGATTTATGGAGACAGCTCTCATCGATGGTCTGCCTTTTTTCTACATCAACTCCGACACATCAAACGGAACCTTCATGCGCATCTTCCTTGTTTTGGAGCTGATGGTGATGTGGCAGTGCGTGTGGGAGTGTCGGTGTCTGCGGCTTGTGGTGGGGTGGATTGTGTCGAGCAGAGAGTGGATGCTGGGGGTAGGGACTGTGCGTGGTGTTGGAGGGATGATGACGAGGCTGCCTCATGAGCACCGTTCTTACTTTGGCGGTGCTGTGTTGTAAGCTTGCTGATGGCTTGGACGGTGCCAGAGGTGTGTGTTGAGGAGGGTTGTTACAGTAGAGAGAGGACGGTGCGACAATGGAGTGGGGGTGATGAAGAGAGATGGCGGCTTGGAATCGGCCCTGCACAGCCGGGGCTGCCAGTCTTTCCCACTGAATTGTGTGGATTGTGTCAGAATGGCTGCGCGACAGTGTGAAGCGTGAACGTCTTACCCGGCTCAGGCCGGAGCCGGCCAGGAGCCCGGGTAGCTCAGTCGGTAGAGCATCAGACTTTTAATCTGAGGGTCCAGGGTTCAAGTCCCTGCTCGGGCGGGTCGCTTTTAAATTGCACTGCCACGGAACAACAGAGAAGGCGGTGCGAGCAAATCAGACTCAATGGCCCTCCCGTTCTGGCGGTGGCGGAAGCAAGCACAGGCCCGTTTTGCCTGCATTTCCGAACTGTCGCAGGTGCTGCCAAACTCGCGGTGTTTCTCCCGCAACGCGTGACTTCTGTTTGAATTGATCTCTTTCAGATCCTCCAAATTTGCGAAATCAGAAATTAGCATAGAATCCCTCGACTGTGGAAACAGGCGACCGACTCTCCCAAGAGCATCCCCCAGGCAGCCAAACCCTTACCGCATGACTATGCATTTACCCCGAACAAATGCACCGAAACTACACATCCCTGAAAACAATGGGCAATTTAGCATGGCCAGAACACCGGACCTGCACACTTTTGGTCTGTGGGAGGAAAGCGGATCCGTCGGACGAAATCCACGCAGACACGGGGAGAATGGGCAAACTCCACGCAGGGAGTCGACCGAAGTTCGAATCCGACATGGGTCCGTGGCGCTGGGAGGCAGCAGTGAAATCCTGATTATATTTGCACATGCTGAAGTTTCGATTTATGGAGACAGCTCTCATCGATGGTCTGCCTTTTTTCTACATCAACTCCGACACATCAAACGGAACCTTCATGCGCATCTTCCTTGTTTTGGAGCTGATGGTGATGTGGCAGTGCGTGTGGGAGTGTCGGTGTCTGCGGCTTGTGGTGGGGTGGATTGTGTCGAGCAGAGAGTGGATGCTGGGGGTAGGGACTGTGCGTGGTGTTGGAGGGATGATGACGAGGCTGCCTCATGAGCACCGTTCTTACTTTGGCGGTGCTGTGTTGTAAGCTTGCTGATGGCTTGGACGGTGCCAGAGGTGTGTGTTGAGGAGGGTTGTTACAGTAGAGAGAGGACGGTGCGACAATGGAGTGGGGGTGATGAAGAGAGATGGCGGCTTGGAATCGGCCCTGCACAGCCGGGGCTGCCAGTCTTTCCCACTGAATTGTGTGGATTGTGTCAGAATGGCTGCGCGACAGTGTGAAGCGTGAACGTCTTACCCGGCTCAGGCCGGAGCCGGCCAGGCGCCCGGGTAGCTCAGTCGGTAGAGCATCAGACTTTTAATCTGAGGGTCCAGGGTTCAAGTCCCTGCTCGGGCGGGTCGCTTTTAAATTGCACTGCCACGGAACAACAGAGAAGGCGGTGCGAGCAAATCAGACTCAATGGCCCTCCCGTTCTGGCGGTGGCGGAAGCAAGCACAGGCCCGTTTTGCCTGCATTTCCGAACTGTCGCAGGTGCTGCCAAACTCGCGGTGTTTCTCCCGCAACGCGTGACTTCTGTTTGAATTGATCTCTTTCAGATCCTCCAAATTTGCGAAATCAGAAATTAGCATAGAATCCCTCGACTGTGGAAACAGGCGACCGACTCTCCCAAGAGCATCCCCCAGGCAGCCAAACCCTTACCGCATGACTATGCATTTACCCCGAACAAATGCACCGAAACTACACATCCCTGAAAACAATGGGCAATTTAGCATGGCCAGAACACCGGACCTGCACACTTTTGGTCTGTGGGAGGAAAGCGGATCCGTCGGACGAAATCCACGCAGACACGGGGAGAATGGGCAAACTCCACGCAGGGAGTCGACCGAAGTTCGAATCCGACATGGGTCCGTGGCGCTGGGAGGCAGCAGTGAAATCCTGATTATATTTGCACATGCTGAAGTTTCGATTTATGGAGACAGCTCTCATCGATGGTCTGCCTTTTTTCTACATCAACTCCGACACATCAAACGGAACCTTCATGCGCATCTTCCTTGTTTTGGAGCTGATGGTGATGTGGCAGTGCGTGTGGGAGTGTCGGTGTCTGCGGCTTGTGGTGGGGTGGATTGTGTCGAGCAGAGAGTGGATGCTGGGGGTAGGGACTGTGCGTGGTGTTGGAGGGATGATGACGAGGCTGCCTCATGAGCACCGTTCTTACTTTGGCGGTGCTGTGTTGTAAGCTTGCTGATGGCTTGGACGGTGCCAGAGGTGTGTGTTGAGGAGGGTTGTTACAGTAGAGAGAGGACGGTGCGACAATGGAGTGGGGGTGATGAAGAGAGATGGCGGCTTGGAATCGGCCCTGCACAGCCGGGGCTGCCAGTCTTTCCCACTGAATTGTGTGGATTGTGTCAGAATGGCTGCGCGACAGTGTGAAGCGTGAACGTCTTACCCGGCTCAGGCCGGAGCCGGCCAGGAGCCCGGGTCGCTCAGTCGGTAGAGCATCAGACTTTTAATCTGAGGGTCCAGGGTTCAAGTCCCTGCTCGGGCGGGTCGCTTTTAAATTGCACTGCCACGGAACAACAGAGAAGGCGGTGCGAGCAAATCAGACTCAATGGCCCTCCCGTTCTGGCGGTGGCGGAAGCAAGCACAGGCCCGTTTTGCCTGCATTTCCGAACTGTCGCAGGTGCTGCCAAACTCGCGGTGTTTCTCCCGCAACGCGTGACTTCTGTTTGAATTGATCTCTTTCAGATCCTCCAAATTTGCGAAATCAGAAATTAGCATAGAATCCCTCGACTGTGGAAACAGGCGACCGACTCTCCCAAGAGCATCCCCCAGGCAGCCAAACCCTTACCGCATGACTATGCATTTACCCCGAACAAATGCACCGAAACTACACATCCCTGAAAACAATGGGCAATTTAGCATGGCCAGAACACCGGACCTGCACACTTTTGGTCTGTGGGAGGAAAGCGGATCCGTCGGACGAAATCCACGCAGACACGGGGAGAATGGGCAAACTCCACGCAGGGAGTCGACCGAAGTTCGAATCCGACATGGGTCCGTGGCGCTGGGAGGCAGCAGTGAAATCCTGATTATATTTGCACATGCTGAAGTTTCGATTTATGGAGACAGCTCTCATCGATGGTCTGCCTTTTTTCTACATCAACTCCGACACATCAAACGGAACCTTCATGCGCATCTTCCTTGTTTTGGAGCTGATGGTGATGTGGCAGTGCGTGTGGGAGTGTCGGTGTCTGCGGCTTGTGGTGGGGTGGATTGTGTCGAGCAGAGAGTGGATGCTGGGGGTAGGGACTGTGCGTGGTGTTGGAGGGATGATGACGAGGCTGCCTCATGAGCACCGTTCTTACTTTGGCGGTGCTGTGTTGTAAGCTTGCTGATGGCTTGGACGGTGCCAGAGGTGTGTGTTGAGGAGGGTTGTTACAGTAGAGAGAGGACGGTGCGACAATGGAGTGGGGGTGATGAAGAGAGATGGCGGCTTGGAATCGGCCCTGCACAGCCGGGGCTGCCAGTCTTTCCCACTGAATTGTGTGGATTGTGTCAGAATGGCTGCGCGACAGTGTGAAGCGTGAACGTCTTACCCGGCTCAGGCCGGAGCCGGCCAGGCGCCCGGGTAGCTCAGTCGGTAGAGCATCAGACTTTTAATCTGAGGGTCCAGGGTTCAAGTCCCTGCTCGGGCGGGTCGCTTTTAAATTGCACTGCCACGGAACAACAGAGAAGGCGGTGCGAGCAAATCAGACTCAATGGCCCTCCCGTTCTGGCGGTGGCGGAAGCAAGCACAGGCCCGTTTTGCCTGCATTTCCGAACTGTCGCAGGTGCTGCCAAACTCGCGGTGTTTCTCCCGCAACGCGTGACTTCTGTTTGAATTGATCTCTTTCAGATCCTCCAAATTTGCGAAATCAGAAATTAGCATAGAATCCCTCGACTGTGGAAACAGGCGACCGACTCTCCCAAGAGCATCCCCCAGGCAGCCAAACCCTTACCGCATGACTATGCATTTACCCCGAACAAATGCACCGAAACTACACATCCCTGAAAACAATGGGCAATTTAGCATGGCCAGAACACCGGACCTGCACACTTTTGGTCTGTGGGAGGAAAGCGGATCCGTCGGACGAAATCCACGCAGACACGGGGAGAATGGGCAAACTCCACGCAGGGAGTCGACCGAAGTTCGAATCCGACATGGGTCCGTGGCGCTGGGAGGCAGCAGTGAAATCCTGATTATATTTGCACATGCTGAAGTTTCGATTTATGGAGACAGCTCTCATCGATGGTCTGCCTTTTTTCTACATCAACTCCGACACATCAAACGGAACCTTCATGCGCATCTTCCTTGTTTTGGAGCTGATGGTGATGTGGCAGTGCGTGTGGGAGTGTCGGTGTCTGCGGCTTGTGGTGGGGTGGATTGTGTCGAGCAGAGAGTGGATGCTGGGGGTAGGGACTGTGCGTGGTGTTGGAGGGATGATGACGAGGCTGCCTCATGAGCACCGTTCTTACTTTGGCGGTGCTGTGTTGTAAGCTTGCTGATGGCTTGGACGGTGCCAGAGGTGTGTGTTGAGGAGGGTTGTTACAGTAGAGAGAGGACGGTGCGACAATGGAGTGGGGGTGATGAAGAGAGATGGCGGCTTGGAATCGGCCCTGCACAGCCGGGGCTGCCAGTCTTTCCCACTGAATTGTGTGGATTGTGTCAGAATGGCTGCGCGACAGTGTGAAGCGTGAACGTCTTACCCGGCTCAGGCCGGAGCCGGCCAGGAGCCCGGGTAGCTCAGTCGGTAGAGCATCAGACTTTTAATCTGAGGGTCCAGGGTTCAAGTCCCTGCTCGGGCGGGTCGCTTTTAAATTGCACTGCCACGGAACAACAGAGAAGGCGGTGCGAGCAAATCAGACTCAATGGCCCTCCCGTTCTGGCGGTGGCGGAAGCAAGCACAGGCCCGTTTTGCCTGCATTTCCGAACTGTCGCAGGTGCTGCCAAACTCGCGGTGTTTCTCCCGCAACGCGTGACTTCTGTTTGAATTGATCTCTTTCAGATCCTCCAAATTTGCGAAATCAGAAATTAGCATAGAATCCCTCGACTGTGGAAACAGGCGACCGACTCTCCCAAGAGCATCCCCCAGGCAGCCAAACCCTTACCGCATGACTATGCATTTACCCCGAACAAATGCACCGAAACTACACATCCCTGAAAACAATGGGCAATTTAGCATGGCCAGAACACCGGACCTGCACACTTTTGGTCTGTGGGAGGAAAGCGGATCCGTCGGACGAAATCCACGCAGACACGGGGAGAATGGGCAAACTCCACGCAGGGAGTCGACCGAAGTTCGAATCCGACATGGGTCCGTGGCGCTGGGAGGCAGCAGTGAAATCCTGATTATATTTGCACATGCTGAAGTTTCGATTTATGGAGACAGCTCTCATCGATGGTCTGCCTTTTTTCTACATCAACTCCGACACATCAAACGGAACCTTCATGCGCATCTTCCTTGTTTTGGAGCTGATGGTGATGTGGCAGTGCGTGTGGGAGTGTCGGTGTCTGCGGCTTGTGGTGGGGTGGATTGTGTCGAGCAGAGAGTGGATGCTGGGGGTAGGGACTGTGCGTGGTGTTGGAGGGATGATGACGAGGCTGCCTCATGAGCACCGTTCTTACTTTGGCGGTGCTGTGTTGTAAGCTTGCTGATGGCTTGGACGGTGCCAGAGGTGTGTGTTGAGGAGGGTTGTTACAGTAGAGAGAGGACGGTGCGACAATGGAGTGGGGGTGATGAAGAGAGATGGCGGCTTGGAATCGGCCCTGCACAGCCGGGGCTGCCAGTCTTTCCCACTGAATTGTGTGGATTGTGTCAGAATGGCTGCGCGACAGTGTGAAGCGTGAACGTCTTACCCGGCTCAGGCCGGAGCCGGCCAGGAGCCCGGGTAGCTCAGTCGGTAGAGCATCAGACTTTTAATCTGAGGGTCCAGGGTTCAAGTCCCTGCTCGGGCGGGTCGCTTTTAAATTGCACTGCCACGGAACAACAGAGAAGGCGGTGCGAGCAAATCAGACTCAATGGCCCTCCCGTTCTGGCGGTGGCGGAAGCAAGCACAGGCCCGTTTTGCCTGCATTTCCGAACTGTCGCAGGTGCTGCCAAACTCGCGGTGTTTCTCCCGCAACGCGTGACTTCTGTTTGAATTGATCTCTTTCAGATCCTCCAAATTTGCGAAATCAGAAATTAGCATAGAATCCCTCGACTGTGGAAACAGGCGACCGACTCTCCCAAGAGCATCCCCCAGGCAGCCAAACCCTTACCGCATGACTATGCATTTACCCCGAACAAATGCACCGAAACTACACATCCCTGAAAACAATGGGCAATTTAGCATGGCCAGAACACCGGACCTGCACACTTTTGGTCTGTGGGAGGAAAGCGGATCCGTCGGACGAAATCCACGCAGACACGGGGAGAATGGGCAAACTCCACGCAGGGAGTCGACCGAAGTTCGAATCCGACATGGGTCCGTGGCGCTGGGAGGCAGCAGTGAAATCCTGATTATATTTGCACATGCTGAAGTTTCGATTTATGGAGACAGCTCTCATCGATGGTCTGCCTTTTTTCTACATCAACTCCGACACATCAAACGGAACCTTCATGCGCATCTTCCTTGTTTTGGAGCTGATGGTGATGTGGCAGTGCGTGTGGGAGTGTCGGTGTCTGCGGCTTGTGGTGGGGTGGATTGTGTCGAGCAGAGAGTGGATGCTGGGGGTAGGGACTGTGCGTGGTGTTGGAGGGATGATGACGAGGCTGCCTCATGAGCACCGTTCTTACTTTGGCGGTGCTGTGTTGTAAGCTTGCTGATGGCTTGGACGGTGCCAGAGGTGTGTGTTGAGGAGGGTTGTTACAGTAGAGAGAGGACGGTGCGACAATGGAGTGGGGGTGATGAAGAGAGATGGCGGCTTGGAATCGGCCCTGCACAGCCGGGGCTGCCAGTCTTTCCCACTGAATTGTGTGGATTGTGTCAGAATGGCTGCGCGACAGTGTGAAGCGTGAACGTCTTACCCGGCTCAGGCCGGAGCCGGCCAGGAGCCCGGTTAGCTCAGTCGGTAGAGCATCAGACTTTTAATCTGAGGGTCCAGGGTTCAAGTCCCTGCTCGGGCGGGTCGCTTTTAAATTGCACTGCCACGGAACAACAGAGAAGGCGGTGCGAGCAAATCAGACTCAATGGCCCTCCCGTTCTGGCGGTGGCGGAAGCAAGCACAGGCCCGTTTTGCCTGCATTTCCGAACTGTCGCAGGTGCTGCCAAACTCGCGGTGTTTCTCCCGCAACGCGTGACTTCTGTTTGAATTGATCTCTTTCAGATCCTCCAAATTTGCGAAATCAGAAATTAGCATAGAATCCCTCGACTGTGGAAACAGGCGACCGACTCTCCCAAGAGCATCCCCCAGGCAGCCAAACCCTTACCGCATGACTATGCATTTACCCCGAACAAATGCACCGAAACTACACATCCCTGAAAACAATGGGCAATTTAGCATGGCCAGAACACCGGACCTGCACACTTTTGGTCTGTGGGAGGAAAGCGGATCCGTCGGACGAAATCCACGCAGACACGGGGAGAATGGGCAAACTCCACGCAGGGAGTCGACCGAAGTTCGAATCCGACATGGGTCCGTGGCGCTGGGAGGCAGCAGTGAAATCCTGATTATATTTGCACATGCTGAAGTTTCGATTTATGGAGACAGCTCTCATCGATGGTCTGCCTTTTTTCTACATCAACTCCGACACATCAAACGGAACCTTCATGCGCATCTTCCTTGTTTTGGAGCTGATGGTGATGTGGCAGTGCGTGTGGGAGTGTCGGTGTCTGCGGCTTGTGGTGGGGTGGATTGTGTCGAGCAGAGAGTGGATGCTGGGGGTAGGGACTGTGCGTGGTGTTGGAGGGATGATGACGAGGCTGCCTCATGAGCACCGTTCTTACTTTGGCGGTGCTGTGTTGTAAGCTTGCTGATGGCTTGGACGGTGCCAGAGGTGTGTGTTGAGGAGGGTTGTTACAGTAGAGAGAGGACGGTGCGACAATGGAGTGGGGGTGATGAAGAGAGATGGCGGCTTGGAATCGGCCCTGCACAGCCGGGGCTGCCAGTCTTTCCCACTGAATTGTGTGGATTGTGTCAGAATGGCTGCGCGACAGTGTGAAGCGTGAACGTCTTACCCGGCTCAGGCCGGAGCCGGCCAGGAGCCCGGGTAGCTCAGTCGGTAGAGCATCAGACTTTTAATCTGAGGGTCCAGGGTTCAAGTCCCTGCTCGGGCGGGTCGCTTTTAAATTGCACTGCCACGGAACAACAGAGAAGGCGGTGCGAGCAAATCAGACTCAATGGCCCTCCCGTTCTGGCGGTGGCGGAAGCAAGCACAGGCCCGTTTTGCCTGCATTTCCGAACTGTCGCAGGTGCTGCCAAACTCGCGGTGTTTCTCCCGCAACGCGTGACTTCTGTTTGAATTGATCTCTTTCAGATCCTCCAAATTTGCGAAATCAGAAATTAGCATAGAATCCCTCGACTGTGGAAACAGGCGACCGACTCTCCCAAGAGCATCCCCCAGGCAGCCAAACCCTTACCGCATGACTATGCATTTACCCCGAACAAATGCACCGAAACTACACATCCCTGAAAACAATGGGCAATTTAGCATGGCCAGAACACCGGACCTGCACACTTTTGGTCTGTGGGAGGAAAGCGGATCCGTCGGACGAAATCCACGCAGACACGGGGAGAATGGGCAAACTCCACGCAGGGAGTCGACCGAAGTTCGAATCCGACATGGGTCCGTGGCGCTGGGAGGCAGCAGTGAAATCCTGATTATATTTGCACATGCTGAAGTTTCGATTTATGGAGACAGCTCTCATCGATGGTCTGCCTTTTTTCTACATCAACTCCGACACATCAAACGGAACCTTCATGCGCATCTTCCTTGTTTTGGAGCTGATGGTGATGTGGCAGTGCGTGTGGGAGTGTCGGTGTCTGCGGCTTGTGGTGGGGTGGATTGTGTCGAGCAGAGAGTGGATGCTGGGGGTAGGGACTGTGCGTGGTGTTGGAGGGATGATGACGAGGCTGCCTCATGAGCACCGTTCTTACTTTGGCGGTGCTGTGTTGTAAGCTTGCTGATGGCTTGGACGGTGCCAGAGGTGTGTGTTGAGGAGGGTTGTTACAGTAGAGAGAGGACGGTGCGACAATGGAGTGGGGGTGATGAAGAGAGATGGCGGCTTGGAATCGGCCCTGCACAGCCGGGGCTGCCAGTCTTTCCCACTGAATTGTGTGGATTGTGTCAGAATGGCTGCGCGACAGTGTGAAGCGTGAACGTCTTACCCGGCTCAGGCCGGAGCCGGCCAGGAGCCCGGGTAGCTCAGTCGGTAGAGCATCAGACTTTTAATCTGAGGGTCCAGGGTTCAAGTCCCTGCTCGGGCGGGTCGCTTTTAAATTTCACTGCCACGGAACAACAGAGAAGGCGGTGCGAGCAAATCAGACTCAATGGCCCTCCCGTTCTGGCGGTGGCGGAAGCAAGCACAGGCCCGTTTTGCCTGCATTTCCGAACTGTCGCAGGTGCTGCCAAACTCGCGGTGTTTCTCCCGCAACGCGTGACTTCTGTTTGAATTGATCTCTTTCAGATCCTCCAAATTTGCGAAATCAGAAATTAGCATAGAATCCCTCGACTGTGGAAACAGGCGACCGACTCTCCCAAGAGCATCCCCCAGGCAGCCAAACCCTTACCGCATGACTATGCATTTACCCCGAACAAATGCACCGAAACTACACATCCCTGAAAACAATGGGCAATTTAGCATGGCCAGAACACCGGACCTGCACACTTTTGGTCTGTGGGAGGAAAGCGGATCCGTCGGACGAAATCCACGCAGACACGGGGAGAATGGGCAAACTCCACGCAGGGAGTCGACCGAAGTTCGAATCCGACATGGGTCCGTGGCGCTGGGAGGCAGCAGTGAAATCCTGATTATATTTGCACATGCTGAAGTTTCGATTTATGGAGACAGCTCTCATCGATGGTCTGCCTTTTTTCTACATCAACTCCGACACATCAAACGGAACCTTCATGCGCATCTTCCTTGTTTTGGAGCTGATGGTGATGTGGCAGTGCGTGTGGGAGTGTCGGTGTCTGCGGCTTGTGGTGGGGTGGATTGTGTCGAGCAGAGAGTGGATGCTGGGGGTAGGGACTGTGCGTGGTGTTGGAGGGATGATGACGAGGCTGCCTCATGAGCACCGTTCTTACTTTGGCGGTGCTGTGTTGTAAGCTTGCTGATGGCTTGGACGGTGCCAGAGGTGTGTGTTGAGGAGGGTTGTTACAGTAGAGAGAGGACGGTGCGACAATGGAGTGGGGGTGATGAAGAGAGATGGCGGCTTGGAATCGGCCCTGCACAGCCGGGGCTGCCAGTCTTTCCCACTGAATTGTGTGGATTGTGTCAGAATGGCTGCGCGACAGTGTGAAGCGTGAACGTCTTACCCGGCTCAGGCCGGAGCCGGCCAGGAGCCCGGGTAGCTCAGTCGGTAGAGCATCAGACTTTTAATCTGAGGGTCCAGGGTTCAAGTCCCTGCTCGGGCGGGTCGCTTTTAAATTGCACTGCCACGGAACAACAGAGAAGGCGGTGCGAGCAAATCAGACTCAATGGCCCTCCCGTTCTGGCGGTGGCGGAAGCAAGCACAGGCCCGTTTTGCCTGCATTTCCGAACTGTCGCAGGTGCTGCCAAACTCGCGGTGTTTCTCCCGCAACGCGTGACTTCTGTTTGAATTGATCTCTTTCAGATCCTCCAAATTTGCGAAATCAGAAATTAGCATAGAATCCCTCGACTGTGGAAACAGGCGACCGACTCTCCCAAGAGCATCCCCCAGGCAGCCAAACCCTTACCGCATGACTATGCATTTACCCCGAACAAATGCACCGAAACTACACATCCCTGAAAACAATGGGCAATTTAGCATGGCCAGAACACCGGACCTGCACACTTTTGGTCTGTGGGAGGAAAGCGGATCCGTCGGACGAAATCCACGCAGACACGGGGAGAATGGGCAAACTCCACGCAGGGAGTCGACCGAAGTTCGAATCCGACATGGGTCCGTGGCGCTGGGAGGCAGCAGTGAAATCCTGATTATATTTGCACATGCTGAAGTTTCGATTTATGGAGACAGCTCTCATCGATGGTCTGCCTTTTTTCTACATCAACTCCGACACATCAAACGGAACCTTCATGCGCATCTTCCTTGTTTTGGAGCTGATGGTGATGTGGCAGTGCGTGTGGGAGTGTCGGTGTCTGCGGCTTGTGGTGGGGTGGATTGTGTCGAGCAGAGAGTGGATGCTGGGGGTAGGGACTGTGCGTGGTGTTGGAGGGATGATGACGAGGCTGCCTCATGAGCACCGTTCTTACTTTGGCGGTGCTGTGTTGTAAGCTTGCTGATGGCTTGGACGGTGCCAGAGGTGTGTGTTGAGGAGGGTTGTTACAGTAGAGAGAGGACGGTGCGACAATGGAGTGGGGGTGATGAAGAGAGATGGCGGCTTGGAATCGGCCCTGCACAGCCGGGGCTGCCAGTCTTTCCCACTGAATTGTGTGGATTGTGTCAGAATGGCTGCGCGACAGTGTGAAGCGTGAACGTCTTACCCGGCTCAGGCCGGAGCCGGCCAGGAGCCCGGGTAGCTCAGTCGGTAGAGCATCAGACTTTTAATCTGAGGGTCCAGGGTTCAAGTCCCTGCTCGGGCGGGTCGCTTTTAAATTGCACTGCCACGGAACAACAGAGAAGGCGGTGCGAGCAAATCAGACTCAATGGCCCTCCCGTTCTGGCGGTGGCGGAAGCAAGCACAGGCCCGTTTTGCCTGCATTTCCGAACTGTCGCAGGTGCTGCCAAACTCGCGGTGTTTCTCCCGCAACGCGTGACTTCTGTTTGAATTGATCTCTTTCAGATCCTCCAAATTTGCGAAATCAGAAATTAGCATAGAATCCCTCGACTGTGGAAACAGGCGACCGACTCTCCCAAGAGCATCCCCCAGGCAGCCAAACCCTTACCGCATGACTATGCATTTACCCCGAACAAATGCACCGAAACTACACATCCCTGAAAACAATGGGCAATTTAGCATGGCCAGAACACCGGACCTGCACACTTTTGGTCTGTGGGAGGAAAGCGGATCCGTCGGACGAAATCCACGCAGACACGGGGAGAATGGGCAAACTCCACGCAGGGAGTCGACCGAAGTTCGAATCCGACATGGGTCCGTGGCGCTGGGAGGCAGCAGTGAAATCCTGATTATATTTGCACATGCTGAAGTTTCGATTTATGGAGACAGCTCTCATCGATGGTCTGCCTTTTTTCTACATCAACTCCGACACATCAAACGGAACCTTCATGCGCATCTTCCTTGTTTTGGAGCTGATGGTGATGTGGCAGTGCGTGTGGGAGTGTCGGTGTCTGCGGCTTGTGGTGGGGTGGATTGTGTCGAGCAGAGAGTGGATGCTGGGGGTAGGGACTGTGCGTGGTGTTGGAGGGATGATGACGAGGCTGCCTCATGAGCACCGTTCTTACTTTGGCGGTGCTGTGTTGTAAGCTTGCTGATGGCTTGGACGGTGCCAGAGGTGTGTGTTGAGGAGGGTTGTTACAGTAGAGAGAGGACGGTGCGACAATGGAGTGGGGGTGATGAAGAGAGATGGCGGCTTGGAATCGGCCCTGCACAGCCGGGGCTGCCAGTCTTTCCCACTGAATTGTGTGGATTGTGTCAGAATGGCTGCGCGACAGTGTGAAGCGTGAACGTCTTACCCGGCTCAGGCCGGAGCCGGCCAGGAGCCCGGGTAGCTCAGTCGGTAGAGCATCAGACTTTTAATCTGAGGGTCCAGGGTTCAAGTCCCTGCTCGGGCGGGTCGCTTTTAAATTGCACTGCCACGGAACAACAGAGAAGGCGGTGCGAGCAAATCAGACTCAATGGCCCTCCCGTTCTGGCGGTGGCGGAAGCAAGCACAGGCCCGTTTTGCCTGCATTTCCGAACTGTCGCAGGTGCTGCCAAACTCGCGGTGTTTCTCCCGCAACGCGTGACTTCTGTTTGAATTGATCTCTTTCAGATCCTCCAAATTTGCGAAATCAGAAATTAGCATAGAATCCCTCGACTGTGGAAACAGGCGACCGACTCTCCCAAGAGCATCCCCCAGGCAGCCAAACCCTTACCGCATGACTATGCATTTACCCCGAACAAATGCACCGAAACTACACATCCCTGAAAACAATGGGCAATTTAGCATGGCCAGAACACCGGACCTGCACACTTTTGGTCTGTGGGAGGAAAGCGGATCCGTCGGACGAAATCCACGCAGACACGGGGAGAATGGGCAAACTCCACGCAGGGAGTCGACCGAAGTTCGAATCCGACATGGGTCCGTGGCGCTGGGAGGCAGCAGTGAAATCCTGATTATATTTGCACATGCTGAAGTTTCGATTTATGGAGACAGCTCTCATCGATGGTCTGCCTTTTTTCTACATCAACTCCGACACATCAAACGGAACCTTCATGCGCATCTTCCTTGTTTTGGAGCTGATGGTGATGTGGCAGTGCGTGTGGGAGTGTCGGTGTCTGCGGCTTGTGGTGGGGTGGATTGTGTCGAGCAGAGAGTGGATGCTGGGGGTAGGGACTGTGCGTGGTGTTGGAGGGATGATGACGAGGCTGCCTCATGAGCACCGTTCTTACTTTGGCGGTGCTGTGTTGTAAGCTTGCTGATGGCTTGGACGGTGCCAGAGGTGTGTGTTGAGGAGGGTTGTTACAGTAGAGAGAGGACGGTGCGACAATGGAGTGGGGGTGATGAAGAGAGATGGCGGCTTGGAATCGGCCCTGCACAGCCGGGGCTGCCAGTCTTTCCCACTGAATTGTGTGGATTGTGTCAGAATGGCTGCGCGACAGTGTGAAGCGTGAACGTCTTACCCGGCTCAGGCCGGGCCGGCCAGGAGCCCGGGTAGCTCAGTCGGTAGAGCATCAGACTTTTAATCTGAGGGTCCAGGGTTCAAGTCCCTGCTCGGGCGGGTCGCTTTTAAATTGCACTGCCACGGAACAACAGAGAAGGCGGTGCGAGCAAATCAGACTCAATGGCCCTCCCGTTCTGGCGGTGGCGGAAGCAAGCACAGGCCCGTTTTGCCTGCATTTCCGAACTGTCGCAGGTGCTGCCAAACTCGCGGTGTTTCTCCCGCAACGCGTGACTTCTGTTTGAATTGATCTCTTTCAGATCCTCCAAATTTGCGAAATCAGAAATTAGCATAGAATCCCTCGACTGTGGAAACAGGCGACCGACTCTCCCAAGAGCATCCCCCAGGCAGCCAAACCCTTACCGCATGACTATGCATTTACCCCGAACAAATGCACCGAAACTACACATCCCTGAAAACAATGGGCAATTTAGCATGGCCAGAACACCGGACCTGCACACTTTTGGTCTGTGGGAGGAAAGCGGATCCGTCGGACGAAATCCACGCAGACACGGGGAGAATGGGCAAACTCCACGCAGGGAGTCGACCGAAGTTCGAATCCGACATGGGTCCGTGGCGCTGGGAGGCAGCAGTGAAATCCTGATTATATTTGCACATGCTGAAGTTTCGATTTATGGAGACAGCTCTCATCGATGGTCTGCCTTTTTTCTACATCAACTCCGACACATCAAACGGAACCTTCATGCGCATCTTCCTTGTTTTGGAGCTGATGGTGATGTGGCAGTGCGTGTGGGAGTGTCGGTGTCTGCGGCTTGTGGTGGGGTGGATTGTGTCGAGCAGAGAGTGGATGCTGGGGGTAGGGACTGTGCGTGGTGTTGGAGGGATGATGACGAGGCTGCCTCATGAGCACCGTTCTTACTTTGGCGGTGCTGTGTTGTAAGCTTGCTGATGGCTTGGACGGTGCCAGAGGTGTGTGTTGAGGAGGGTTGTTACAGTAGAGAGAGGACGGTGCGACAATGGAGTGGGGGTGATGAAGAGAGATGGCGGCTTGGAATCGGCCCTGCACAGCCGGGGCTGCCAGTCTTTCCCACTGAATTGTGTGGATTGTGTCAGAATGGCTGCGCGACAGTGTGAAGCGTGAACGTCTTACCCGGCTCAGGCCGGAGTCGGCCAGGAGCCCGGGTAGCTCAGTCGGTAGAGCATCAGACTTTTAATCTGAGGGTCCAGGGTTCAAGTCCCTGCTCGGGCGGGTCGCTTTTAAATTGCACTGCCACGGAACAACAGAGAAGGCGGTGCGAGCAAATCAGACTCAATGGCCCTCCCGTTCTGGCGGTGGCGGAAGCAAGCACAGGCCCGTTTTGCCTGCATTTCCGAACTGTCGCAGGTGCTGCCAAACTCGCGGTGTTTCTCCCGCAACGCGTGACTTCTGTTTGAATTGATCTCTTTCAGATCCTCCAAATTTGCGAAATCAGAAATTAGCATAGAATCCCTCGACTGTGGAAACAGGCGACCGACTCTCCCAAGAGCATCCCCCAGGCAGCCAAACCCTTACCGCATGACTATGCATTTACCCCGAACAAATGCACCGAAACTACACATCCCTGAAAACAATGGGCAATTTAGCATGGCCAGAACACCGGACCTGCACACTTTTGGTCTGTGGGAGGAAAGCGGATCCGTCGGACGAAATCCACGCAGACACGGGGAGAATGGGCAAACTCCACGCAGGGAGTCGACCGAAGTTCGAATCCGACATGGGTCCGTGGCGCTGGGAGGCAGCAGTGAAATCCTGATTATATTTGCACATGCTGAAGTTTCGATTTATGGAGACAGCTCTCATCGATGGTCTGCCTTTTTTCTACATCAACTCCGACACATCAAACGGAACCTTCATGCGCATCTTCCTTGTTTTGGAGCTGATGGTGATGTGGCAGTGCGTGTGGGAGTGTCGGTGTCTGCGGCTTGTGGTGGGGTGGATTGTGTCGAGCAGAGAGTGGATGCTGGGGGTAGGGACTGTGCGTGGTGTTGGAGGGATGATGACGAGGCTGCCTCATGAGCACCGTTCTTACTTTGGCGGTGCTGTGTTGTAAGCTTGCTGATGGCTTGGACGGTGCCAGAGGTGTGTGTTGAGGAGGGTTGTTACAGTAGAGAGAGGACGGTGCGACAATGGAGTGGGGGTGATGAAGAGAGATGGCGGCTTGGAATCGGCCCTGCACAGCCGGGGCTGCCAGTCTTTCCCACTGAATTGTGTGGATTGTGTCAGAATGGCTGCGCGACAGTGTGAAGCGTGAACGTCTTACCCGGCTCAGGCCGGAGCCGGCCAGGAGCCCGGGTAGCTCAGTCGGTAGAGCATCAGACTTTTAATCTGAGGGTCCAGGGTTCAAGTCCCTGCTCGGGCGGGTCGCTTTTAAATTGCACTGCCACGGAACAACAGAGAAGGCGGTGCGAGCAAATCAGACTCAATGGCCCTCCCGTTCTGGCGGTGGCGGAAGCAAGCACAGGCCCGTTTTGCCTGCATTTCCGAACTGTCGCAGGTGCTGCCAAACTCGCGGTGTTTCTCCCGCAACGCGTGACTTCTGTTTGAATTGATCTCTTTCAGATCCTCCAAATTTGCGAAATCAGAAATTAGCATAGAATCCCTCGACTGTGGAAACAGGCGACCGACTCTCCCAAGAGCATCCCCCAGGCAGCCAAACCCTTACCGCATGACTATGCATTTACCCCGAACAAATGCACCGAAACTACACATCCCTGAAAACAATGGGCAATTTAGCATGGCCAGAACACCGGACCTGCACACTTTTGGTCTGTGGGAGGAAAGCGGATCCGTCGGACGAAATCCACGCAGACACGGGGAGAATGGGCAAACTCCACGCAGGGAGTCGACCGAAGTTCGAATCCGACATGGGTCCGTGGCGCTGGGAGGCAGCAGTGAAATCCTGATTATATTTGCACATGCTGAAGTTTCGATTTATGGAGACAGCTCTCATCGATGGTCTGCCTTTTTTCTACATCAACTCCGACACATCAAACGGAACCTTCATGCGCATCTTCCTTGTTTTGGAGCTGATGGTGATGTGGCAGTGCGTGTGGGAGTGTCGGTGTCTGCGGCTTGTGGTGGGGTGGATTGTGTCGAGCAGAGAGTGGATGCTGGGGGTAGGGACTGTGCGTGGTGTTGGAGGGATGATGACGAGGCTGCCTCATGAGCACCGTTCTTACTTTGGCGGTGCTGTGTTGTAAGCTTGCTGATGGCTTGGACGGTGCCAGAGGTGTGTGTTGAGGAGGGTTGTTACAGTAGAGAGAGGACGGTGCGACAATGGAGTGGGGGTGATGAAGAGAGATGGCGGCTTGGAATCGGCCCTGCACAGCCGGGGCTGCCAGTCTTTCCCACTGAATTGTGTGGATTGTGTCAGAATGGCTGCGCGACAGTGTGAAGCGTGAACGTCTTACCCGGCTCAGGCCGGAGCCGGCCAGGAGCCCGGGTAGCTCAGTCGGTAGAGCATCAGACTTTTAATCTGAGGGTCCAGGGTTCAAGTCCCTGCTCGGGCGGGTCGCTTTTAAATTGCACTGCCACGGAACAACAGAGAAGGCGGTGCGAGCAAATCAGACTCAATGGCCCTCCCGTTCTGGCGGTGGCGGAAGCAAGCACAGGCCCGTTTTGCCTGCATTTCCGAACTGTCGCAGGTGCTGCCAAACTCGCGGTGTTTCTCCCGCAACGCGTGACTTCTGTTTGAATTGATCTCTTTCAGATCCTCCAAATTTGCGAAATCAGAAATTAGCATAGAATCCCTCGACTGTGGAAACAGGCGACCGACTCTCCCAAGAGCATCCCCCAGGCAGCCAAACCCTTACCGCATGACTATGCATTTACCCCGAACAAATGCACCGAAACTACACATCCCTGAAAACAATGGGCAATTTAGCATGGCCAGAACACCGGACCTGCACACTTTTGGTCTGTGGGAGGAAAGCGGATCCGTCGGACGAAATCCACGCAGACACGGGGAGAATGGGCAAACTCCACGCAGGGAGTCGACCGAAGTTCGAATCCGACATGGGTCCGTGGCGCTGGGAGGCAGCAGTGAAATCCTGATTATATTTGCACATGCTGAAGTTTCGATTTATGGAGACAGCTCTCATCGATGGTCTGCCTTTTTTCTACATCAACTCCGACACATCAAACGGAACCTTCATGCGCATCTTCCTTGTTTTGGAGCTGATGGTGATGTGGCAGTGCGTGTGGGAGTGTCGGTGTCTGCGGCTTGTGGTGGGGTGGATTGTGTCGAGCAGAGAGTGGATGCTGGGGGTAGGGACTGTGCGTGGTGTTGGAGGGATGATGACGAGGCTGCCTCATGAGCACCGTTCTTACTTTGGCGGTGCTGTGTTGTAAGCTTGCTGATGGCTTGGACGGTGCCAGAGGTGTGTGTTGAGGAGGGTTGTTACAGTAGAGAGAGGACGGTGCGACAATGGAGTGGGGGTGATGAAGAGAGATGGCGGCTTGGAATCGGCCCTGCACAGCCGGGGCTGCCAGTCTTTCCCACTGAATTGTGTGGATTGTGTCAGAATGGCTGCGCGACAGTGTGAAGCGTGAACGTCTTACCCGGCTCAGGCCGGAGCCGGCCAGGAGCCCGGGTAGCTCAGTCGGTAGAGCATCAGACTTTTAATCTGAGGGTCCAGGGTTCAAGTCCCTGCTCGGGCGGGTCGCTTTTAAATTGCACTGCCACGGAACAACAGAGAAGGCGGTGCGAGCAAATCAGACTCAATGGCCCTCCCGTTCTGGCGGTGGCGGAAGCAAGCACAGGCCCGTTTTGCCTGCATTTCCGAACTGTCGCAGGTGCTGCCAAACTCGCGGTGTTTCTCCCGCAACGCGTGACTTCTGTTTGAATTGATCTCTTTCAGATCCTCCAAATTTGCGAAATCAGAAATTAGCATAGAATCCCTCGACTGTGGAAACAGGCGACCGACTCTCCCAAGAGCATCCCCCAGGCAGCCAAACCCTTACCGCATGACTATGCATTTACCCCGAACAAATGCACCGAAACTACACATCCCTGAAAACAATGGGCAATTTAGCATGGCCAGAACACCGGACCTGCACACTTTTGGTCTGTGGGAGGAAAGCGGATCCGTCGGACGAAATCCACGCAGACACGGGGAGAATGGGCAAACTCCACGCAGGGAGTCGACCGAAGTTCGAATCCGACATGGGTCCGTGGCGCTGGGAGGCAGCAGTGAAATCCTGATTATATTTGCACATGCTGAAGTTTCGATTTATGGAGACAGCTCTCATCGATGGTCTGCCTTTTTTCTACATCAACTCCGACACATCAAACGGAACCTTCATGCGCATCTTCCTTGTTTTGGAGCTGATGGTGATGTGGCAGTGCGTGTGGGAGTGTCGGTGTCTGCGGCTTGTGGTGGGGTGGATTGTGTCGAGCAGAGAGTGGATGCTGGGGGTAGGGACTGTGCGTGGTGTTGGAGGGATGATGACGAGGCTGCCTCATGAGCACCGTTCTTACTTTGGCGGTGCTGTGTTGTAAGCTTGCTGATGGCTTGGACGGTGCCAGAGGTGTGTGTTGAGGAGGGTTGTTACAGTAGAGAGAGGACGGTGCGACAATGGAGTGGGGGTGATGAAGAGAGATGGCGGCTTGGAATCGGCCCTGCACAGCCGGGGCTGCCAGTCTTTCCCACTGAATTGTGTGGATTGTGTCAGAATGGCTGCGCGACAGTGTGAAGCGTGAACGTCTTACCCGGCTCAGGCCGGAGCCGGCCAGGAGCCCGGGTAGCTCAGTCGGTAGAGCATCAGACTTTTAATCTGAGGGTCCAGGGTTCAAGTCCCTGCTCGGGCGGGTCGCTTTTAAATTGCACTGCCACGGAACAACAGAGAAGGCGGTGCGAGCAAATCAGACTCAATGGCCCTCCCGTTCTGGCGGTGGCGGAAGCAAGCACAGGCCCGTTTTGCCTGCATTTCCGAACTGTCGCAGGTGCTGCCAAACTCGCGGTGTTTCTCCCGCAACGCGTGACTTCTGTTTGAATTGATCTCTTTCAGATCCTCCAAATTTGCGAAATCAGAAATTAGCATAGAATCCCTCGACTGTGGAAACAGGCGACCGACTCTCCCAAGAGCATCCCCCAGGCAGCCAAACCCTTACCGCATGACTATGCATTTACCCCGAACAAATGCACCGAAACTACACATCCCTGAAAACAATGGGCAATTTAGCATGGCCAGAACACCGGACCTGCACACTTTTGGTCTGTGGGAGGAAAGCGGATCCGTCGGACGAAATCCACGCAGACACGGGGAGAATGGGCAAACTCCACGCAGGGAGTCGACCGAAGTTCGAATCCGACATGGGTCCGTGGCGCTGGGAGGCAGCAGTGAAATCCTGATTATATTTGCACATGCTGAAGTTTCGATTTATGGAGACAGCTCTCATCGATGGTCTGCCTTTTTTCTACATCAACTCCGACACATCAAACGGAACCTTCATGCGCATCTTCCTTGTTTTGGAGCTGATGGTGATGTGGCAGTGCGTGTGGGAGTGTCGGTGTCTGCGGCTTGTGGTGGGGTGGATTGTGTCGAGCAGAGAGTGGATGCTGGGGGTAGGGACTGTGCGTGGTGTTGGAGGGATGATGACGAGGCTGCCTCATGAGCACCGTTCTTACTTTGGCGGTGCTGTGTTGTAAGCTTGCTGATGGCTTGGACGGTGCCAGAGGTGTGTGTTGAGGAGGGTTGTTACAGTAGAGAGAGGACGGTGCGACAATGGAGTGGGGGTGATGAAGAGAGATGGCGGCTTGGAATCGGCCCTGCACAGCCGGGGCTGCCAGTCTTTCCCACTGAATTGTGTGGATTGTGTCAGAATGGCTGCGCGACAGTGTGAAGCGTGAACGTCTTACCCGGCTCAGGCCGGAGCCGGCCAGGAGCCCGGGTAGCTCAGTCGGTAGAGCATCAGACTTTTAATCTGAGGGTCCAGGGTTCAAGTCCCTGCTCGGGCGGGTCGCTTTTAAATTGCACTGCCACGGAACAACAGAGAAGGCGGTGCGAGCAAATCAGACTCAATGGCCCTCCCGTTCTGGCGGTGGCGGAAGCAAGCACAGGCCCGTTTTGCCTGCATTTCCGAACTGTCGCAGGTGCTGCCAAACTCGCGGTGTTTCTCCCGCAACGCGTGACTTCTGTTTGAATTGATCTCTTTCAGATCCTCCAAATTTGCGAAATCAGAAATTAGCATAGAATCCCTCGACTGTGGAAACAGGCGACCGACTCTCCCAAGAGCATCCCCCAGGCAGCCAAACCCTTACCGCATGACTATGCATTTACCCCGAACAAATGCACCGAAACTACACATCCCTGAAAACAATGGGCAATTTAGCATGGCCAGAACACCGGACCTGCACACTTTTGGTCTGTGGGAGGAAAGCGGATCCGTCGGACGAAATCCACGCAGACACGGGGAGAATGGGCAAACTCCACGCAGGGAGTCGACCGAAGTTCGAATCCGACATGGGTCCGTGGCGCTGGGAGGCAGCAGTGAAATCCTGATTATATTTGCACATGCTGAAGTTTCGATTTATGGAGACAGCTCTCATCGATGGTCTGCCTTTTTTCTACATCAACTCCGACACATCAAACGGAACCTTCATGCGCATCTTCCTTGTTTTGGAGCTGATGGTGATGTGGCAGTGCGTGTGGGAGTGTCGGTGTCTGCGGCTTGTGGTGGGGTGGATTGTGTCGAGCAGAGAGTGGATGCTGGGGGTAGGGACTGTGCGTGGTGTTGGAGGGATGATGACGAGGCTGCCTCATGAGCACCGTTCTTACTTTGGCGGTGCTGTGTTGTAAGCTTGCTGATGGCTTGGACGGTGCCAGAGGTGTGTGTTGAGGAGGGTTGTTACAGTAGAGAGAGGACGGTGCGACAATGGAGTGGGGGTGATGAAGAGAGATGGCGGCTTGGAATCGGCCCTGCACAGCCGGGGCTGCCAGTCTTTCCCACTGAATTGTGTGGATTGTGTCAGAATGGCTGCGCGACAGTGTGAAGCGTGAACGTCTTACCCGGCTCAGGCCGGAGCCGGCCAGGAGCCCGGGTAGCTCAGTCGGTAGAGCATCAGACTTTTAATCTGAGGGTCCAGGGTTCAAGTCCCTGCTCGGGCGGGTCGCTTTTAAATTGCACTGCCACGGAACAACAGAGAAGGCGGTGCGAGCAAATCAGACTCAATGGCCCTCCCGTTCTGGCGGTGGCGGAAGCAAGCACAGGCCCGTTTTGCCTGCATTTCCGAACTGTCGCAGGTGCTGCCAAACTCGCGGTGTTTCTCCCGCAACGCGTGACTTCTGTTTGAATTGATCTCTTTCAGATCCTCCAAATTTGCGAAATCAGAAATTAGCATAGAATCCCTCGACTGTGGAAACAGGCGACCGACTCTCCCAAGAGCATCCCCCAGGCAGCCAAACCCTTACCGCATGACTATGCATTTACCCCGAACAAATGCACCGAAACTACACATCCCTGAAAACAATGGGCAATTTAGCATGGCCAGAACACCGGACCTGCACACTTTTGGTCTGTGGGAGGAAAGCGGATCCGTCGGACGAAATCCACGCAGACACGGGGAGAATGGGCAAACTCCACGCAGGGAGTCGACCGAAGTTCGAATCCGACATGGGTCCGTGGCGCTGGGAGGCAGCAGTGAAATCCTGATTATATTTGCACATGCTGAAGTTTCGATTTATGGAGACAGCTCTCATCGATGGTCTGCCTTTTTTCTACATCAACTCCGACACATCAAACGGAACCTTCATGCGCATCTTCCTTGTTTTGGAGCTGATGGTGATGTGGCAGTGCGTGTGGGAGTGTCGGTGTCTGCGGCTTGTGGTGGGGTGGATTGTGTCGAGCAGAGAGTGGATGCTGGGGGTAGGGACTGTGCGTGGTGTTGGAGGGATGATGACGAGGCTGCCTCATGAGCACCGTTCTTACTTTGGCGGTGCTGTGTTGTAAGCTTGCTGATGGCTTGGACGGTGCCAGAGGTGTGTGTTGAGGAGGGTTGTTACAGTAGAGAGAGGACGGTGCGACAATGGAGTGGGGGTGATGAAGAGAGATGGCGGCTTGGAATCGGCCCTGCACAGCCGGGGCTGCCAGTCTTTCCCACTGAATTGTGTGGATTGTGTCAGAATGGCTGCGCGACAGTGTGAAGCGTCAACGTCTTACCCGGCTCAGGCCGGAGCCGGCCAGGAGCCCGGGTAGCTCAGTCGGTAGAGCATCAGACTTTTAATCTGAGGGTCCAGGGTTCAAGTCCCTGCTCGGGCGGGTCGCTTTTAAATTGCACTGCCACGGAACAACAGAGAAGGCGGTGCGAGCAAATCAGACTCAATGGCCCTCCCGTTCTGGCGGTGGCGGAAGCAAGCACAGGCCCGTTTTGCCTGCATTTCCGAACTGTCGCAGGTGCTGCCAAACTCGCGGTGTTTCTCCCGCAACGCGTGACTTCTGTTTGAATTGATCTCTTTCAGATCCTCCAAATTTGCGAAATCAGAAATTAGCATAGAATCCCTCGACTGTGGAAACAGGCGACCGACTCTCCCAAGAGCATCCCCCAGGCAGCCAAACCCTTACCGCATGACTATGCATTTACCCCGAACAAATGCACCGAAACTACACATCCCTGAAAACAATGGGCAATTTAGCATGGCCAGAACACCGGACCTGCACACTTTTGGTCTGTGGGAGGAAAGCGGATCCGTCGGACGAAATCCACGCAGACACGGGGAGAATGGGCAAACTCCACGCAGGGAGTCGACCGAAGTTCGAATCCGACATGGGTCCGTGGCGCTGGGAGGCAGCAGTGAAATCCTGATTATATTTGCACATGCTGAAGTTTCGATTTATGGAGACAGCTCTCATCGATGGTCTGCCTTTTTTCTACATCAACTCCGACACATCAAACGGAACCTTCATGCGCATCTTCCTTGTTTTGGAGCTGATGGTGATGTGGCAGTGCGTGTGGGAGTGTCGGTGTCTGCGGCTTGTGGTGGGGTGGATTGTGTCGAGCAGAGAGTGGATGCTGGGGGTAGGGACTGTGCGTGGTGTTGGAGGGATGATGACGAGGCTGCCTCATGAGCACCGTTCTTACTTTGGCGGTGCTGTGTTGTAAGCTTGCTGATGGCTTGGACGGTGCCAGAGGTGTGTGTTGAGGAGGGTTGTTACAGTAGAGAGAGGACGGTGCGACAATGGAGTGGGGGTGATGAAGAGAGATGGCGGCTTGGAATCGGCCCTGCACAGCCGGGGCTGCCAGTCTTTCCCACTGAATTGTGTGGATTGTGTCAGAATGGCTGCGCGACAGTGAGAAGCGTGAACGTCTTACCCGGCTCAGGCTTGCATTTCCGAACTGTCGCAGGTGCTGCCAAACTCGCGGTGTTTCTCCAGCAACGCGTGGCTTCTGTTTGAATTTGTTATGTTATTCAGGTGGATATCCTCAATAGGTATGGGTTACTACCGGATTAAACTACAGTACCTCGGGTATGTACCTGAGGCCGTTACCTGTCAAGTTTACCAGTGGTCCCTATTGACTGTATGGTTCTGATAGCTACAAACTCGGCTGGGTTTATCGCAGGTCTCTAGGTCCCTTCGGTTTATCCTTTCACCTAGGAGTGTGAGGGATTCACTTTAAGTCAATCCTAATGCCTTCTCAGCTAAGTTCTAGACTTAACATACCAACACAAAGGTAAACATATCTTATCAAATAAAGGTTCGGCGAATACGAAGTGTGTGGTGTAAAATATAATAGAAATTTATCACTATAATAAGTTGAATACTCACAATCAGATGTTTTCAGTTAATCACAATCGTTACAGCCTTTTTGAATGTTCTTAAAAGATACCTAGGATAAAAGCAGAGCTTAATACTTGAGTGTCCCAAATGGGATCTTCTTAGACTAGCGTGTTTCAGCTAGTTGGTTCAGATTGTATCTTCTTCAGGCTAGAATGCAGTGCCTCAACCGAGAATCTTTTAGGCAGGCGTATTTCAGCAAGCTCTTAGCCGTCCGTATGCTTCATCCGATCGGTCTGTATTTTGCACAAATGTGTCTTTTCTGCAAGCCTGGTGGTTCAGAGGATCTGCAGTTAAGCCGAGATGGTTGGGTGACTCATTGTCTGTGTTTCAAGACAAGAGTGAGTTCTGTCTGTTTTAGCTCTGCTTTTATCCCTTACAGTCTAAGTTAAGCGATTACATCATTTGTTTAAAGAACTGGAATCTCAAACTGTGCCTCGGTCAGCATTGTTTAAAGGTCGCGTTAAACACTTAATTAGCTGAGAAAACAATTAGTAGCTGATAAGTAGCTGGTAAAGACCAGCTGCCACGTAGTCATAGTTATACTTAATTGTTGCTAGGCTAAAATACAATAAAGAGTTAATAGTATCATTGTTGCTACAATCTAATATAATCAGGTAAAATTCCACAGAAGAATCGAGTCTTTTCATGAAGAAGTAGACGGATCCCATGACACTTAACGAGTTAATAGCATCATTGCTGTTAAGCTTAATCTTATACAATATAATATAATCAGGTAAAATTCCACAGAAGAATCGAGTCTTTTCATGAAGAAGTAGACGGATCCCATGACACTTAACGAGTTAATAGCATCATTGTTGTTAAGCTTAATCTTATACAATATAATATAATAAGTTAAAATTCCACAGAGGAATCGAGTCTTTTCATGAAGAAGTAATGGATCCCGTGACGTCCCCCTCTTGAAAAGCGAGATTTCCCCATGTGTCTTTAAAAAGTTCAAATGATAGCTGAACAGAGTTCTACAATGATTGTTGTACCAATAGCAGCATGTATCAGGAATTTTTCGTTTTTCTGCGCTCCATTATTATTGTCTTCACTTTATTCATCAGCGATGTAGTTTGTTGCAGTTGACGCTCTTATTATGAAAGCTATTGTGAGTAAAGCGGAAAAGGCAACATTAAATCAACGCATAAATTTCATTTAATTATGCGAAATCATTCTGAGTCAGACTTCCCATGGCGGGTTTCATGATCAGATTCAGTTGTTGGGGTTCCGACGAATTTCATCAGTGGATTTCGTTTCCAATCATGTTGGTCGTCAAAGAGCCGGACCTCTGGTTTCCATGTTGGTTTTGGTTCGGGGTCTTGACAGCCATCGTGTTTCCAACTGTACCATGAAGTTTGTTGGACCGTCCGTTTTGGTCTTTCATTCAGAATCCTCATTTTGTACTCATGGAAGTCTTTGAGATCCTGTTTGCGGTCTCTTTCGCATGCCATGTACGGGGATATTTTGTGTTGTCTCCGGAGTTCCCTCAGGAGGCAGTCATTGTATCCAGGTGGGTTCTTATATTCTCTTTCCGTCCATTTCCAATTATGGGTCGGTGATGTATAAGTTACCACCGTTTCTATGGCTTTAGGTGACCATGTCCATTTTGACCATTCGGTTATCATATCGATTTGTGGATGAGGTAACGGTCTGTTGGCTTCTCTGGTTACGTAATTAAACTCGTCTTGTTTTATGTTGGATCGGAGCATGTTTAGGTCGGTTAGGTTTTCTTCATTCCGCTTTTGTAGTTTTGCAACATAGTTCAGACAGTCCACAAAGGTATATTTTCCTTTGGAGAGTATCATTAAGTGTTCAGCCAGGTTATGGCCTCTTCTACGGTCATACTGTACCATATATTCTTTTGAAAGGGGTGTTTGTCGAATGCGTTCCCCTTTGAGCAAATCTGGGTCTGGCAACATCTTCGTTGGTTTGCATACAGAAAGTAATATGTTCATATTCAATTCTTCGAATAGCATTGAGCAAAATGTGCATATTAGTCTCTGTGCCTTTTTACGTCCATTACAATTTAAACATTGTCCAATGTTGTGTTCTTTTAGAACTGTTCTTGGCTCAGTCCACCATCCGTATTCCGTGTGGTGTTGGTTTCCTTCTTTCTAGTTACCCATTCTTTAATTTTTGGATATTGATAAAGGAATATTGAGGTTGTTTTTTTTTCGCATAGATGCAGAGGGTTTGTTGAGTTCCAGTAATGTAAGTTTTTGGTTCCATTTTGGTACACAGGTTTTCTGTGGTTTTGGTTTCTTCCAAGGTGGTAGCTGCTTGGACTTATTTTGTTTTTCTGGTTTAGCGTCACCCAGAGACGGGTCGCGTCTGTGTTTCAAAGGTTTGGTTTGGTTTTTGGTTTGGACAAACGAAGGTTTATCCTGGTTCGAGGTCTGTGTTAAGACCGAATGACAGACAATTAATGTCTTTAGAATCAAGTGAATGGTAGCACAATAAATGGCCCATTCTGGTTCGTAATTAAAAGATATGATTATGGTTGAGGAGATCAGTGTTAAAAACGATCCCCATTCTCCCTTAGTAATTCCAAATTTTCTTTGTTTAAATTCAAAGCCAATCATAATTGTGAGAATTAGTCCTATACCTAGGGTCAAATGGACCCATTTATATTTTACCAAGCCCCAAAGGAGCTGGAGTCCTTTCAGAATGTTTCCTCCTATAATGGGTAGGTGGTGGCAGTAGGCGTCCCATAGACCTACGGGCATGACTACAGGGCTAAATTGTTCTTTCATGTGGGAGAAAATACCACATTGGTTCAAGGAATTCCCGTTCCTTCACAATAGTTCAGAGTCCCAAGTAAGTCTTGGTTTTGTTTTCCCAGGAAGTCTAGGACTTCTTGGTATTTGGTTGTGGTTTCATCCATGCTTGCCGGTCGAGGAAGCAGGATGTGGTTTATTTTCGTTCTGGAATCAATCCCTTGATTAATGGCTTGAGTAATGGCCAAATTACGACCACAAACACCCAGAGTAGGATAAGTCCCACTAAGAGCAGTGTATGTTGTTCTAGGCCAAGCCATGATAGAATCCAATAAATCCAATCATAGATTTGCACCCAAATGTTTGCAGTAGTTTGTAATACTGACATAGTCCATGCATTAATATGCAAGTTATCATACCAATTTTTTCTTGATTCTTCTACCCATATTTTTATCTCTTCCTGTAGAGTTTTTTGGTCAGCCTTCCTTTCTTTTGATATTAGGTTCTGGAGGGTCTTTAGCTTCTCGTCATCCGTTGGGCCCGAGAAGGTTATCTCCATCCATTGCTTTTCTGAATAGATGGTTAGCATTCTTTCAAAATGTTCTAGGTCAGGTTTGGGTTTTTCTATTTTTAGATTAATTTTTTCTGCCGGGTTCTTATAAGTTTCTCTGTTTTGTCTCATAATTTTGCCATTACATCCGACATGTCCTGTCGTAACATTAAATTCTCCTGACTGGTTTGTTAGCCAGGTATTTCCAGATGGGAAGTACTCTATCTGGCAATCTTTTTTAACATATTGAACCGTGTTATTATCACAGGGTTTTAATAGGATTAAATTAGAGAATTCGATCAGTTGAGGCTGATTGTTAATTTGAATACATTTTTCCTTTTTCAGCCACCCATTTTTTAGGCTTTGCCAAATTGGTTGTTTTATTTTAGTTTCGTAATTTTCGTTTGTGAGAATGGATTTGATCTCTACTAGTGAGATCTTTAGTTGCTGATCTTTGTTTTCCACGTGGGGTCTGTATACCCTTGAGGTTAAATCAGCTATTGTCCTGTTTTCTGTTCTTACGGTGTTATGCAACCATCGTCTAGTTATTACATTTAATTGATTTCTAAGGTCATTAAAGGCAATTTGCCAGGCTTGGTCTTTTTTGATTGTTATCACCTCTATTATTAGGTTTTTTGAGTTTTCCCATTGTATTTTCTGATTTTTGAATAAATCCTTAATATATGCTTCTGCCTGTTGTTGTCTATTATTATTATTATTTTCATTATTGTTGCTGTTACTGCTTTTTTGATTTGTGGTTATCACCAGCCATCTATCAGGAGAAGATTGTTCCCAAAAGGTGGCATTCTGCTTTGTTTTGTAGCAGTGCATCCTGCCCCAATGGTAGCAGTACAGAGTTGTATTTTCTACTTTTATTTCAGTTCCCTGTCTTTGTGGGTCTTTTAGGAAGTATTTTAATTTTTCCCAGTCTTGATATACTGATTTCCATTTAGATGTTTGATTTCCATCTGGTTTTTCTGCCTCAGTGTTATACTTTTTGGTATTATTTTCATAGTAATTATCCTAAGGAACTTCATAAGTGTATCCACATTTAAATCTACCGTGTTCTATATATACTACTTTTCCTGAGTTGGGAATTTTGCAGGACCATGGTCCATGGGTTTCATTTCTTTTTGCTCTATTATCATTTGGGCAGTTTTGGAGGAGAGCGGTATTGTATCCTGATGGACTATAACATTGTGTGGCTTTATCGGTGCATCCAATTATATGGGTGTTATTTTTATAATAATAGTAACAGGATTCATTTGTTTGTCTCTTGTGGTTTACATCTTCCCATTCTTTCCCTTGGTCTCTTTAGGTAAGGATAATTCTGCTTCATACCCTAAGGCAAAGTGGTTACAGACATCTATATATTGTCTGAATAACTTCGTAAAGTTTACTGGTTTCTTTAGTAATTCTCCTATTTCTTCTCTGGACTTGGATTGGTTAAAGATGGTAGGATCGCATATTATCAGTGTTTCGTTTTCTTTAAACATTTTCTTAAGGTAATAAGTTCCTAATCCTTGAACTTGCGTATCATCTTGTCCTAGTAGGGTGAGGTAAACCTGATCCGTGTCACCTGTGGCATTCCATCTTTGTCCTTGGTCACCTCCTTCTTGGTAGTGCCAAGTAGAGTTTGCATATAGTATTATCGGTTGGTGAGTGTTCATATTATTTAGGGGGTTGCCAATATTTGGATAGGAGCAGTTATAGTGGTTTTTCGATCCTGGACTCTGATAGTCTGAACGGTTATACGTTTTGTATAAACAGTAGAGCCATCTATCTCTCTCTGAGGTTTCTTCATTTGTTGTAACATTTTGTATACTATAAGATAGTAATTTGTCTATCCAATTTTGTATAAGATTATCTATTCTTTGATCTTGTTCTTGGTTTTCATTCCCAAGCTCCTGTTTTAAGATTATTATGTCTAAGGTGTATGTGTGTCCTATAATTTCTTCTCCTATCATTTCTGCTGAGGGTCTTGGATCTGTCCAAGTTTCATATTTTTGAGCTTGCGCAACATTTATCGTAATTAGTCCTAACATTTCTAGGGCCATGTTAGATAGGGTTAATCCTCCTATTATTAGAGGCATTCCTGCTGAATTTGTCGAGTTACTGTTGCTGTCGGGGTTATTACCTGTGTTACATTCCAGGCTGCGCTTTATTACTGCCTGCAGTATCCATCCTATAGTTAGAAAGGCTAATACTATAAATAGTAGGGTGTGTTGAACTATATTACACTTAGAGCAGTGTTCTGCCGTGAGTTTCTTTTGTTTAATCGTCTTAGTCTCTTCTTTCTTGGTTTTTTTTTTATTTAAGTTTAGGAGGGTTTTTTACTTTTGGTATCCTTTTGCCTTTCCCTAATTGTCCTAACTCCATATTGTTCTCTTTTTGTTTTTTGTTTCCTTTAAATATTGGTTTCCAATTTTTTTCATTTCTGCAGTTTACATCTCTTTTGGAGGTTAAAAATCCCTCCATTTGTTCCCTGTGTTTCTCTTCTTCTCCTAAATATACAGCCATCCAATCTGCCATGTTCTTAGTCTTTGTTAACTGGCCTTATATTATCTACAGATAAAGTCCTTTCCTTACCTTCCTTCCCAACTGTCACTGTCCTATTTCCTACTTGGATTATCTGTTGAGGCAAATGATAGCGGGCTTTAAAGGCTCTTCCTGATTTATTTTGTTTTTTCTCTTGTACCCAATCTCCTACTTTAGGTTGCCAAAATTTTCTGTCTTGAATTTTCTGTTCCCTTTGTTGTCTTAATTCTTCTTTTTTAGTTTTTAGGAGATCTATCCATTCTTTTTTAAGTTTAGTTTGGGTTTCTATTTCAGGCTTATTTTCTGTATTCATTTGTACTCCATATCTCAAATAGTGCGGAGTTATATGGTTCTCTGCTCCTAAGAGATCTATGGGTGTGTTATTGATGGCCAGCTGCACCTCCTTCAACCATTGACTCCAACTACCACCGCGAGTGCACAATAATTTTGCCAAGGCTAGTTTGACATCTTGGTTTCTCCGTTCTACCTTTCCTGCCGATTCAGGATGGTAAGGTGTGCTAAACTCAAGCTGTATCCCATGAGCGGTACACCACATGTTAAAGTCCTGGTTTTTAAAGCCAGGTCCTTGGTCTGTATGAATTACTCTGGGAGGCCCATTAGCGACCAGAATCAACTCACTAGCTTCTATAACATCTTGTGTCCTACAACTCTTTGTTGGGATCAGGGTGGTGAATCCGGTACATTCATCATTACATACTAGGCAATATTTATTCGGTCTTTTAAATGGCTTTTTCCCGTGAGAGGTCGGCAATGGGCCGATAAAATCCATTATCCATTTATACCCGGGCTCCATATTTTGTGACCGAATAATTTTCGGTTCTTTTTTAGTTCCTCCCTTGATATTATATTTTAGGCAAGTTTTGCATTCATTACAATATCTTTTAACTTCTGCATTCATCCCAGGCCACCAGTATTTCTGCTTTAGGTGTGACTGAGTGGTTTTTATTCCTGGATGCACGGCCCCTAAGCCTTCGTGGGCCGTCTTGATAAGTTCTCTTCTCCCTTTCCTAGGGGGTATTATCTTAGCCTGTTCTGTGGTTTGATCTTTAAATTTGGTTTTGACTACCCCATCAGATTCTTCCCAGTAGTCCTGATTTTTAGGGTATCCTTTTACTTCCTTGCCCTGAAGTAAGTCTTCCAATTCTTTGTCCTGATTCTCTTTTTTCATTTGCCTAGTTATTACTCTTATTTTATATTCTTTTCCCAAACTTGCGGCTTTGGCTGCTCGGTCAGCTAGATCATTTCCTTTTTTGTGTTCACCTTCTTTCTGGTGTCCTCTGACATGTATTACTTTTACATTTGGGAGGTTTTCTTTTAATCTAGCTATTTCTTCCCATATTTGTCTATATTGTATGGGGTGATTCCTACAATCATGGAATCCTTTTTCACTCCATTTATCTAGTTCCTCGTTATAGCCTCTACTGGCATAAAAGCTATCTGTACAAACGAGAATTTGGAGTTCTGCAGGAAATTGGCTTGCTTCTTTTAAGGCTAATTCTAACGCCTTTACTTCTGTTTTCTGGGCTGAACCTCCCAGTGGTCCTTTTATTTATAAGACCTTTTCTTCTTGGAACTCATTGTTTAGTTTTGTACCGATTACTATTCCTATTCCTGTTAATTTTTCTTCTTTACCTTGTTTATCCAGGCCTCTTTGGGCACTACCATCTGTATAGATGTACATATCTGGATTGAATTCAGTTTTTTCTTCAGTAGCAGCTAGTTTACATTTCGGTGTCCACCAAGTATCTGTTTTTCCTGTAAGGGGCTGTATTTCTATAGTGGGGTCAGCTAGTAGGATATCCCATTTTTCATACCTGGCCGAGTGGACCCTTTGGCTCCTTTCTATTTTTTGTTGTTTGGATTGTAATTCTGCCAATTCCGTGAGGATTATTATCTTTCCTTCCCCTTGGATTTTTCTGATGGGTTCCACTGCTCTAGTTATGGCTACCCATGTTTTTTCTATTTTTGGGTATTTCCTCTCTGTTTCTGTAAAGTTTAAATAGATATATTGGAAGGGTTTGTTCTGTCCTTGACTGGTTACTCTTACGGTGGCACTTTCTTGCCCTATAATTACTTCTAGTGTAATGTCTTTCCCTGGTTCATGCTTTCCCATGTTTTCTGCTTTATTTAATTGGTTGATTAGTTCATTTAGGTTATTTTGATCTTCTTCAGTCCATGAGAATACTTTCTCAGTTAGTTTTTTGTACAGGGGTTTAGATATTTCTGCATATCCTGGGACAAAGTCTCTGGCATAGTTACATAGGCCTAATATTGCTTGTAATTCTTTAATTTTGGTAGGAGGTTGAATATCAGCTATTTTTTCACTGTATTCTTCAGTTAGTCCTTTCCCTGCATTGGTTAGTTCCACTCCTAAGTATTTTACCTTTTCTCTGGCGATCTGGGATTTTGCTAGTCCAATTATATATCCCTTATGGTACAGGTGTTCCATTATTCTATGTAGGCAGGCAAAATGTTCTTCTAGGTCACCATGAGTGATATAAATATAATCGACATAGCATTCTATTTGTCCTGGTGGAGCTAAGTTTTGTACTGTTTTTCTGACCTCTGCAGAAAATATTACAGGGCTGTTTAGGTATCCCTGAGGGAGTCTGGTCCAAACTAATTGTCTCCCTAGGGTGTCTGTTATGGCTGTATATGGCCATTCTTCTTTTGGGATTGGATGACTCCAAAATCCATTTGATAAGTCTAGGGTAGTTTTATATTTCTCCCTTCTTAAGGTATTCAATGTAGTCTGAGCTCCTTTAAAGTATGACGAGAAGGGCACTGATCCTGAATTCAAGTCTCGGTAGTCACAGACAAGTCTGTACTTTCCTGGCTTACCAGGCTTTGGTATTCCAATTATGGGTGTATTGTATGGGGATCCTTTTTCTATTAGGACTCCCTGTTCCTCAAGTCTTTCTATGACTTTTTGGATTTCCCTAGCTATCTCTGGTTTGTTGATGCCGTACTTCTTTTTGATTTTGAAGTGTCCCATTCCTGTGGGAGTGGGATCAATGTTTAGATTACCGCAATGGTATGAGTCCTTTTGCCAGATTTCCCACTGAGTTTGCACTAGGTGTTTTATTTTTGCTCTGATTTTGGGGTTGCTTTCTTTATCTAAAATTTCTTTTAAGTCTTCTGTTCTTTTGTCTTCTGTTTGTTCTAGTAGTTTGTGTCTTTTAATGTCTTCCCATCCTAATATTACTGGTTCTCCCTGGTCTTTTAGACCTTCTATAATTAGAGCTTTAGTCTCTATTTGTTTTCCATTTTTTAGGATTAATTTGATTTTTCCTACATTTGCCCATTTTACAGGTGCTCCTATGCCCTGATAAGGTTCTGTTCCTACTTTTGGTATGTTTAGTTTTTCTGCCAAACTTTTGTCCATTAATGACATTTCTGCCCCTGTGTCTAGCATTATTGTGAGCCATTGCTGTCTGTGGGGTTTATACCCCTCTATTTTTCCTTGTTCTTGAGGGTAGCATGGTTCTGCTGCTGTCTGTCTGGGTTTTCTCACCATCCCTGTCTGGTGGATTCTTTGCCCTTCTGTATTTCTTTCGTCCCCTTGTGCTTGCACTCTGGCTGATCCAGAGGTTATTGCTTGTCCCTGACTGTTTCTGGGTCTCAGGTTGTATCGTTTTTGTTGAACTTGTCCATTTGGAGGCCTAGGTCTAAAATTTTGTTGGGGTGGCCTATATTCCCGAGGTTGTTGTGGTTGCTGGGCTGGCTGTCGTGGAGGTTGGTATCCCCCTCTAGCTCTTGGGTCTTGATAATTCGGAATGGGGTTTCTCCCTAAATAGTTTGGCTTACTCCTGGAATTGGTCTAGGAGGTAGCTGCTGTCGGGGAGGTCCCTGGTTCCTGGGTTGGACTTTTTCCACTACCTGAACCAATGGTTCATATTGGGGTCGGTATGTCCATGGTTTTCTTTGGTTTTGTTGGCGTCCTTGCGCCTTGGGTTTCTGGGTTTCTGATTTAGGTTTTTCTGATTTCCTTTCCTTGGCTTCTGGTTGAGGTCCGTGGGGATTTTGTTTTCCTATTCTATCTAGGGATAGATTGAGGACTTCTCCTAAGTTGATTAATTCTTGTCTGAATACTTGCCATGGGTTTTGTCCCTGTCCTAGTGCTCTGTTTGTGGCTTCCCTGAGCCTGTTTGCATGGCCTTCGTTCTGGAATTGTCTGAATAATTGCGACCTGACTTGGACATAGTTTATTTCTAGATCTTCAGCGGATTGTGCTACCTGGAGCATTGTTCTCCCTGATTCCAGGAGTGTTTTGAATATCTTGTTGGCTGCTTCTGCTCTTTGGGTTCCATATACCCGGTTGTGGGCTTCATGGAGTATGGTAACTAGATTTATGGTGGTGTGCGGTTCCTGATCTAAAGCAGGACAATCCAGGGCTTTAAATAAATCTGAATTTTCTTGGGGGGTTAGTCCTTCCAAGAAGGCTTTTAGTTTTTCGAAATGTTGAATTATATATTTTATTGCTGCTCTGTCATCTGAGGGAAAGTCTAGGAAGCAGATTTTAAAATTTTTCAGTGAGGGATCACCGTACACACGGTGGGCTGCTACCGGTTGTGGTGCTTGTCCGGCTTGTCCGGGCCTGGGATTATTGATTAGCCATCGGGCTTTTTCTACAGCATGTTGCGCCACTAGGAATTGTGGTGCTACTCTATTTAGTTGGGGTATTTGGAGCACTCTGTCTACTGCCACTATAATTTGCTGAGCTATATCTTCTGCCCAGGCATGTTCTGACATGCCTGGTACTAGCGGTACTTCTCTTCCCCTTAGGTCTGTTTCTCTTCTAATTACTGTTACCGTATGTTGAGCTGGTAGAACGCCAGCGGTATGCTGGTGGGCTGGTTCTAGGGGGTTTCCAGTTCCATCTGCTGGTATACATCCATCACAGTGATGGTGAGTTCCATCTACATATTCTATTCTGAACCTGTATCGGAGTCTTGCTGCTGTAAGTTCTCCATTGAGTCTGTTTAGTCCTTCTAGGACTGACTCATCTGCCCTCAGTCTTACCTCCTGACCTCTTAGGTTAGGTGGGGAGACTATATTGTCGTTTCCTGCTGCGATTATTTCTGCCCAATCATTTCTAAAATAATAGGCAGGTATATTGGCCATTTTCTTTTTCATTTTGAGGGGCTTTTATTTTTTTGTACTATTTGATATATCCCTACAGAAGGAGTTTATTTGGTGACAAAGATAATATTTACGCCGTGAGGTTCAAGGTAGTGCAATCTCTCGAGCCCCACGTTGGGCACCAATTGTTATGTTATTCAGGTGGATATCCTCAATAGGTATGGGTTACTACCGGATTAAACTACAGTACCTCGGGCATATACCTGAGGCCGTTACCTGTCAAGTTTACCAGTGGTCCCTATTGACAGTATGGTTCTGATAGCTACAAACTCGGCTGGGTTTATCGCAGGTCTCTAGGTCCCTTCAGTTTATCCTTTCACCTAGGAGTGAGAGGGATTCACTTTAAGTCAATCCTAATGCCTTCTCAGCTAAGTTCTAGACTTAACACACCAACACAAAGGTAAACATATCTTATCAAATAAAGGTTAGGCGAATACGAAGTGTGTGGTGTAAAATATAATAGAAATTTATCACTATAGTAAGTTGAATACTCACAATCAGATGTTTTCAGTTAATCACAATCGTTACAGCCTTTTTGAATGTTCTTAAAAGATACCTAGGATAAAAGCAGAGCTTAATACCTGAGTGTCCCAAATGGGATCTTCTTAGACTAGCGTGTTTCAGCTAGTTGGTTCAGATTGTATCTTCTTCAGGCTAGAATGCAGTGCCTCAACCGAGAATCTTTTAGGCAGGCGTATTTCAGCAAGCTCTTAGCCGTCCGTATGCTTCATCCGATCGGTCTGTATTTTGCACAAATGTGTCTTTTCTGCAAGCCTGGTGGTTCAGAGGATCTGCAGTTAAGCCGAGATGGTTGGGTGACTCATTGTCTGTGTTTCAAGACAAGAGTGAGTTCTGTCTGTTTTAGCTCTGCTTTTATCCCTTACAGTCTAAGTTAAGCAATTACATCATTTGTTTAAAGAACTGGAATCTCAAACTGTGCCTCGGTCAGCATTGTTTAAAGGTCGCGTTAAACACTTAATTAGCTGAGAAAACAATATGTAGCTGATAAGTAGCTGGTAAAGAGCAGCTGCCACGTAGTCATAGTTATACTTAATTGTTGCTAGGCTAAAATACAATAAAGAGTTAATAGTATCATTGTTGCTACAATCTAATATAATCAGGTAAACTTCCACAGAAGAATCGAGTCTTTTCATGAAGAAGTAGACGGATCCCATGACACTTAACGAGTTAATAGCATCATTGCTGTTAAGCTTAATCTTGTACAATATAATATAATCAGGTAAAATTCCACAGAAGAATCGAGTCTTTTCATGAAGAAGTAGACGGATCCCATGACACTTAACGAGTTAATAGCATCATTGTTGTTAAGCTTAATCTTATACAATATAATATAATAAGTTAAAATTCCACAGAGGAATCGAGTCTTTTCATGAAGAAGCAATGGATCCCGTGACAAATTGATCTCTTTCAGATCCTCCAAATTTGCGAAATCAGAAATTAGCATAGAATCCCTCGACTGTGGAAACCGGCGACCGACTCTCCCAAGAGCATCCCCCAGGCAGCCAAACCCTTACCGCATGACAATGTATTTACCCCGAACAAATGCACCGAAAATACACATCCCTGAAAACAATGGGCAATTTAGCATGGCCAGAACACCTGACCTGCACACTTTTGGTCTGTGGGAGGAAAGCGGATCCGTCGGACGAAATCCACGCAGACACGGGGAGAATGGGCAAACTCCACGCAGGTAGTCGACCGAAGTTCGAATTCGACATGGGTCCGTGGCGCTGGGATGAAGAATCTCTCTCACACCGACACTCCCACACGCACTGCCACATCACCATCAGCTCCAAAGCAAGGAAGATGCGCATGAAGGTTCCGTTTGATGTGTCTGAGTCGATTTTGAAGAAAAGCAGACCATCGATTTGAGAGCTCTCCATAAATCGAAGCTTCAGCATGTGCAATTATAATCAGGATTTCACTGCTTCCTCCCAGCGCCACGGACCCACGTCGATTCGAATCTCGGGCGACTACCTGTGTGGAGTTTGCACATTCAGCCCGTGTCTGCGTGGATTTCGTCCGACGGATCCGCTTTCCTCCCACACTCCAAAAGTGTGCAGGTCAGGTGTTCTGGCCATGCTAAATTGCCCATTGTTTTCAGGGATGTGTAGGTTCGGTGCATTTGTTCGGGGTAAATACATAGTCATGCGGTATGGGTTTGGGTGCCTGGGGGATGCTCCTGGGAGAGTCGGTCGCCTGTTTCCTCAGTCGAGGGATTCTATGCTAATTTCTGATTTCGCACATTTGGAGGACCTGAAAGAGATCAATTCAAACAGAAGCCACGCGTTGCGGCAGGCAAAACGGGCCTGCAATTGCTTCCCCACCGCCAGAACGGGAGGGCCATTGAGTCTGATTTGCTCGCACCGTCTTCTCTGTTGTCCTGTGGCAGTGCAATTTAAAAGCGACCCGCCCGAGCAGGGACTTGAACCCTGGACCCTCAGATTAAGAGTCTGATGCTCTACCGACTGAGCTACCCGGGCGCCAGGCGTGCGCTTGCACGAGCTGGCAAAAACGTCCACGCTTCACACTGCCGCGCAGCCATTCTGCCACAATCCACACAATTCAGTGGGAAAGACTGGCAGCCCCGGCTGTGCAGGGCCGATTCCAAGCCGCCATCTCTCTTCATCACCCCCACTCCATTGCCGCACCGTCCTGTCTCTACTGTAACAACCCTCCTCAACACACACTTCTGGCACCGTCCAAGCCATCAGCAAGCTTACAACACAGGACCGCCAAAGAAAGAACGGTGCTCATGAGACAGCCTCGTCATCATCCCTCCAACACCACGCACAGTCTCCACCCCCAGCATCCACTCTCTGCTCGACACAATCCACCCCACCACAAGCCGCAGACTCCGACACTCCCACACGCACTGCCACATCGCCATTGCTCCAAAACAAGGAAGATGCGCATGAAGGTTCCGTTTGATGTGTCTGAGTCGATTTTGAAGAAAAGCAGACCATCGATTTGAGAGCTCTCCATAAATCGAAGCTTCAGCATGTGCAATTATAATCAGGATTTCACTGCTTCCTCCCAGCGCCACGGACCCACGTCGATTCGAATCTCGGGCGACTACCTGTGTGGAGTTTGCACATTCAGCCCGTGTCTGCGTGGATTTCGTCCGTCGGATCCGCTTTCCTCCCACACTCCAAAAGTGTGCAGGTCAGGTGTTCTGGCCATGCTAAATTGCCCATTGTTTTCAGGGATGTGTAGGTTCGGTGCATTTGTTCGGGGTAAATACATAGTCATGCGGTATGGGTTTGGGCGCCTTGGGGATGCTCTTGGGAGAGGTCGGTCGCCTGTTTCCTCAGTCGAGGGATTCTGTGCTAATTTCTGATTTCGCACATTTGGAGGACCTGAAAGAGATCAATTCAAACAGAAGCCACGCGTTGCGGCAGGCAAAACGGGCCTGCACTTGCTTCCCCACCGCCAGAACGGGAGGGCCATTGAGTCTGATTTGCTCGCACCGTCTTCTCTGTTGTCCTGTGGCAGTGCAATTTAAAAGCGACCCGCCCGAGCAGGGACTTGAACCCTGGACCCTCAGATTAAGAGTCTGATGCTCTACCGACTGAGCTACCCGGGCGCCAGGCGTGCGCTTGCACGAGCTGGCAAAAACGTCCACGCTTCACACTGCCGCGCAGCCATTCTGCCACAATCCACACAATTCAGTGGGAAAGACTGGCAGCCCCGGCTGTGCAGGGCCGATTCCAAGCCGCCATCTCTCTTCATCACCCCCACTCCATTGCCGCACCGTCCTGTCTCTACTGTAACAACCCTCCTCAACACACACTTCTGGCACCGTCCAAGCCATCAGCAAGCTTACAACACAGGACCGCCAAAGAAAGAACGGTGCTCATGAGACAGCCTCGTCATCATCCCTCCAACACCACGCACAGTCTCCACCCCCAGCATCCACTCTCTGCTCGACACAATCCACCCCACCACAAGCCGCAGACACCGACACTCCCACACGCACTGCCACATCGCCATTGCTCCAAAACAAGGAAGATGCGCATGAAGGTTCCGTTTGATGTGTCTGAGTCGATTTTGAAGAAAAGCAGACCATCGATTTGAGAGCTCTCCATAAATCGAAGCTTCAGCATGTGCAATTATAATCAGGATTTCACTGCTTCCTCCCAGCGCCACGGACCCACGTCGATTCGAATCTCGGGCGACTACCTGTGTGGAGTTTGCACATTCAGCCCGTGTCTGCGTGGATTTCGTCCGACGGATCCGCTTTCCTCCCACACTCCAAAAGTGTGCAGGTCAGGTGTTCTGGCCATGCTAAATTGCCCATTGTTTTCAGGGATGTGTAGGTTCGGTGCATTTGTTCGGGGTAAATACATAGTCATGCGGTATGGGTTTGGGCGCCTGGGGGATGCTCTTGGGAGAGGTCGGTCGCCTGTTTCCTCAGTCGAGGGATTCTGTGCTAATTTCTGATTTCGCACATTTGGAGGACCTGAAAGAGATCAATTCAAACAGAAGCCACGCGTTGCGGCAGGCAAAACGGGCCTGCACTTGCTTCCCCACCGCCAGAACGGGAGGGCCATTGAGTCTGATTTGCTCGCACCGCCGTCTCTGTTGTCCTGTGGCAGTGCAATTTAAAAGCGACCCGCCCGAGCAGGGACTTGAACCCTGGACCCTCAGATTAAGAGTCTGATGCTCTACCGACTGAGCTACCCGGGCGCCAGGCGTGCGCTTGCACGAGCTGGCAAAAACGTTCACGCTTCACACTGCCGCGCAGCCATTCTGCCACAATCCACACAATTCAGTGGGAAAGACTGGCAGCCCCGGCTGTGCAGGGCCGATTCCAAGCCGCCATCTCTCTTCATCACCCCCCACTCCATTGCCGCACCGTCCTGTCTCTACTGTAACAACCCTCCTCAACACACACTTCTGGCACCGTCCAAGCCATCAGCAAGCTTACAACACAGCACCGCCAAAGAAAGAACGGTGCTCATGAGACAGCCTCGTCATCATCCCTCCAACACCACGCACAGTCCCCACCCCCAGCATCCACTCTCTGCTCGACACAATCCACCCCACCACAAGCCGCAGACACCGACACTCCCACACGCACTGCCACATCGCCATTGCTCCAAAACAAGGAAGATGCGCATGAAGGTTCCGTTTGATGTGTCTGAGTCGATTTTGAAGAAAAGCAGACCATCGATTTGAGAGCTCTCCATAAATCGAAGCTTCAGCATGTGCAATTATAATCAGGATTTCACTGCTTCCTCCCAGCGCCACGGACCCACGTCGATTCGAATCTCGGGCGACTACCTGTGTGGAGTTTGCACATTCAGCCCGTGTCTGCGTGGATTTCGTCCGACGGATCCGCTTTCCTCCCACACTCCAAAAGTGTGCAGGTCAGGTGTTCTGGCCATGCTAAATTGCCCATTGTTTTCAGGGATGTGTAGGTTCGGTGCATTTGTTCGGGGTAAATACATAGTCATGCGGTATGGGTTTGGGTGCCTGGGGGATGCTCTTGGGAGAGGTCGGTCGCCTGTTTCCTCAGTCGAGGGATTCTATGCTAATTTCTGATTTCGCACATTTGGAGGACCTGAAAGAGATCAATTCAAACAGAAGCCAGGCGTTGCGGCAGGCAAAACGGGCCTGCACTTGCTTCCCCACCGCCAGAACGGGAGGGCCATTGAGTCTGATTTGCTCGCACCGCCTTCTCTGTTGTCCTGTGGCAGTGCAATTTAAAAGCGACCCGCCCGAGCAGGGACTTGAACCCTGGACCCTCAGATTAAGAGTCTGATGCTCTACCGACTGAGCTACCCGGGCACGAGGCGCGCGCTTGCACGAGCTGGCAAAAACGTCCACGCTTCACACTGCCGCGCAGCCATTCTGCCACAATCCACACAATTCAGTGGGAAAGACTGGCAGCCCCGGCTGTGCAGGGCCGATTCCAAGCCGCCATCTCTCTTCATCACCCCCACTCCATTGCCGCACCGTCCTGTCTCTACTGTAACAACCCTCCTCAACACACACTTCTGGCACCGTCCAAGCCATCAGCAAGCTTACAACACAGCACCGCCAAAGAAAGAACGGTGCTCATGAGACAGCCTCGTCATCATCCCTCCAACACCACGCACAGTCCCCACCCCCAGCATCCACTCTCTGCTCGACACAATCCACCCCACCACAAGCCGCAGACACCGACACTCCCACACGCACTGCCACATCACCATCAGCTCCAAAACAAGGAAGATGCGCATGAAGGTTCCGTTTGATGTGTCTGAGTCGATTTTGAAGAAAAGCAGACCATCGATTTGAGAGCTCTCCATAAATCGAAGCTTCAGCATGTGCAATTATAATCAGGATTTCACTGCTTCCTCCCAGCGCCACGGACCCACGTCGATTCGAATCTCGGGCGACTACCTGTGTGGAGTTTGCACATTCAGCCCGTGTCTGCGTGGATTTCGTCCGACGGATCCGCTTTCCTCCCACACTCCAAAAGTGTGCAGGTCAGGTGTTCTGGCCATGCTAAATTGCCCATTGTTTTCAGGGATGTGTAGGTTCGGTGCATTTGTTCGGGGTAAATACATAGTCATGCGGTATGGGTTTGGGTGCCTGGGGGATGCTCTTGGGAGAGGTCGGTCGCCTGTTTCCTCAGTCGAGGGATTCTATGCTAATTTCTGATTTCGCACATTTGGAGGACCTGAAAGAGATCAATTCAAACAGAAGCCAGGCGTTGCGGCAGGCAAAACGGGCCTGCACTTGCTTCCCCACCGCCAGAACGGGAGGGCCATTGAGTCTGATTTGCTCGCACCGCCTTCTCTGTTGTCCTGTGGCAGTGCAATTTAAAAGCGACCCGCCCGAGCAGGACTTGAACCCTGGACCCTCAGATTAAGAGTCTGATGCTCTACCGACTGAGCTACCCGGGCGCCAGGCGTGCGCTTGCACGAGCTGGCAAAAACGTTCACGCTTCACACTGCCGCGCAGCCATTCTGCCACAATCCACACAATTCAGTGGGAAAGACTGGCAGCCCCGGCTGTGCAGGGCCGATTCCAAGCCGCCATCTCTCTTCATCACCCCCACTCCATTGCCGCACCGTCCTGTCTCTACTGTAACAACCCTCCTCAACACACACTTCTGGCACCGTCCAAGCCATCAGCAAGCTTACAACACAGCACCGCCAAAGAAAGAACGGTGCTCATGAGACAGCCTCGTCATCATCCCTCCAACACCACGCACAGTCCCCACCCCAGCATCCACTCTCTGCTCGACACAATCCACCCCACCACAAGCCGCAGACACCGACACTCCCACACGCACTGCCACATCGCCATTGCTCCAAAACAAGGAAGATGCGCATGAAGGTTCCGTTTGATGTGTCTGAGTCGATTTTGAAGAAAAGCAGACCATCGATTTGAGAGCTCTCCATAAATCGAAGCTTCAGCATGTGCAATTATAATCAGGATTTCACTGCTTCCTCCCAGCGCCACGGACCCACGTCGATTCGAATCTCGGGCGACTACCTGTGTGGAGTTTGCACATTCAGCCCGTGTCTGCGTGGATTTCGTCCGACGGATCCGCTTTCCTCCCACACTCCAAAAGTGTGCAGGTCAGGTGTTCTGGCCATGCTAAATTGCCCATTGTTTTCAGGGATGTGTAGGTTCGGTGCATTTGTTCGGGGTAAATACATAGTCATGCGGTATGGGTTTGGGTGCCTGGGGGATGCTCTTGGGAGAGGTCGGTCGCCTGTTTCCTCAGTCGAGGGATTCTATGCTAATTTCTGATTTCGCACATTTGGAGGACCTGAAAGAGATCAATTCAAACAGAAGCCAGGCGTTGCGGCAGGCAAAACGGGCCTGCACTTGCTTCCCCACCGCCAGAACGGGAGGGCCATTGAGTCTGATTTGCTCGCACCGCCTTCTCTGTTGTCCTGTGGCAGTGCAATTTAAAAGCGACCCGCCCGAGCAGGGACTTGAACCCTGGACCCTCAGATTAAGAGTCTGATGCTCTACCGACTGAGCTACCCGGGCGCCAGGCGTGCGCTTGCACGAGCTGGCAAAAACGTCCACGCTTCACACTGCCGCGCAGTCATTCTGCCACAATCCACACAATTCAGTGGGAAAGACTGGCAGCCCCGGCTGTGCAGGGCCGATTCCAAGCCGCCATCTCTCTTCATCACCCCCACTCCATTGCCGCACCGTCCTGTCTCTACTGTAACAACCCTCCTCAACACACACTTCTGGCACCGTCCAAGCCATCAGCAAGCTTACAACACAGCACCGCCAAAGAAAGAACGGTGCTCATGAGACAGCCTCGTCATCATCCCTCCAACACCACGCACAGTCCCCACCCCCAGCATCCACTCTCTGCTCGACACAATCCACCCCACCACAAGCCGCAGACACCGACACTCCCACACGCACTGCCACATCGCCATTGCTCCAAAACAAGGAAGATGCGCATGAAGGTTCCGTTTGATGTGTCTGAGTCGATTTTGAAGAAAAGCAGACCATCGATTTGAGAGCTCTCCATAAATCGAAGCTTCAGCATGTGCAATTATAATCAGGATTTCACTGTTTCCTCCCAGCGCCACGGACCCACGTCGATTCGAATCTCGGGCGACTACCTGTGTGGAGTTTGCACATTCAGCCCGTGTCTGCGTGGATTTCGTCCGACGGATCCGCTTTCCTCCCACACTCCAAAAGTGTGCAGGTCAGGTGTTCTGGCCATGCTAAATTGCCCATTGTTTTCAGGGATGTGTAGGTTCGGTGCATTTGTTCGGGGTAAATACATAGTCATGCGGTATGGGTTTGGGTGCCTGGGGGATGCTCTTGGGAGAGGTCGGTCGCCTGTTTCCTCAGTCGAGGGATTCTATGCTAATTTCTGATTTCGCACATTTGGAGGACCTGAAAGAGATCAATTCAAACAGAAGCCAGGCGTTGCGGCAGGCAAAACGGGCCTGCACTTGCTTCCCCACCGCCAGAACGGGAGGGCCATTGAGTCTGATTTGCTCGCACCGCCTTCTCTGTTGTCCTGTGGCAGTGCAATTTAAAAGCGACCCGCCCGAGCAGGGACTTGAACCCTGGACCCTCAGATTAAGAGTCTGATGCTCTACCGACTGAGCTACCCGGGCGCCAGGCGTGCGCTTGCACGAGCTGGCAAAAACGTCCACGCTTCACACTGCCGCGCAGCCATTCTGCCACAATCCACACAATTCAGTGGGAAAGACTGGCAGCCCCGGCTGTGCAGGGCCGATTCCAAGCCGCCATCTCTCTTCATCACCCCCACTCCATTGCCGCACCGTCCTGTCTCTACTGTAACAACCCTCCTCAACACACACTTCTGGCACCGTCCAAGCCATCAGCAAGCTTACAACACAGCACCGCCAAAGAAAGAACGGTGCTCATGAGACAGCCTCGTCATCATCCCTCCAACACCACGCACAGTCCCCACCCCCAGCATCCACTCTCTGCTCGACACAATCCACCCCACCACAAGCCGCAGACACCGACACTCCCACACGCACTGCCACATCGCCATTGCTCCAAAACAAGGAAGATGCGCATGAAGGTTCCGTTTGATGTGTCTGAGTCGATTTTGAAGAAAAGCAGACCATCGATTTGAGAGCTCTCCATAAATCGAAGCTTCAGCATGTGCAATTATAATCAGGATTTCACTGCTTCCTCCCAGCGCCACGGACCCACGTCGATTCGAATCTCGGGCGACTACCTGTGTGGAGTTTGCACATTCAGCCCGTGTCTGCGTGGATTTCGTCCGACGGATCCGCTTTCCTCCCACACTCCAAAAGTGTGCAGGTCAGGTGTTCTGGCCATGCTAAATTGCCCATTGTTTTCAGGGATGTGTAGGTTCGGTGCATTTGTTCGGGGTAAATACATAGTCATGCGGTATGGGTTTGGGTGCCTGGGGGATGCTCTTGGGAGAGGTCGGTCGCCTGTTTCCTCAGTCGAGGGATTCTATGCTAATTTCTGATTTCGCACATTTGGAGGACCTGAAAGAGATCAATTCAAACAGAAGCCAGGCGTTGCGGCAGGCAAAACGGGCCTGCACTTGCTTCCCCACCGCCAGAACGGGAGGGCCATTGAGTCTGATTTGCTCGCACCGCCTTCTCTGTTGTCCTGTGGCAGTGCAATTTAAAAGCGATCCGCCCGAGCAGGGACTTGAACCCTGGACCCTCAGATTAAGAGTCTGATGCTCTACCGACTGAGCTACCCGGGCGCCAGGCGCGCGCTTGCACGAGCTGGCAAAAACGTCCACGCTTCACACTGCCGCGCAGCCATTCTGCCACAATCCACACAATTCAGTGGGAAAGACTGGCAGCCCCGGCTGTGCAGGGCCGATTCCAAGCCGCCATCTCTCTTCATCACCCCCACTCCATTGCCGCACCGTCCTGTCTCTACTGTAACAACCCTCCTCAACACACACTTCTGGCACCGTCCAAGCCATCAGCAAGCTTACAACACAGCACCGCCAAAGAAAGAACGGTGCTCATGAGACAGCCTCGTCATCATCCCTCCAACACCACGCACAGTCCCCACCCCCAGCATCCACTCTCTGCTCGACACAATCCACCCCACCACAAGCCGCAGACACCGACACTCCCACACGCACTGCCACATCGCCATTGCTCCAAAACAAGGAAGATGCGCATGAAGGTTCCGTTTGATGTGTCTGAGTCGATTTTGAAGAAAAGCAGACCATCGATTTGAGAGCTCTCCATAAATCGAAGCTTCAGCATGTGCAATTATAATCAGGATTTCACTGCTTCCTCCCAGCGCCACGGACCCACGTCGATTCGAATCTCGGGCGACTACCTGTGTGGAGTTTGCACATTCAGCCCGTGTCTGCGTGGATTTCGTCCGACGGATCCGCTTTCCTCCCACACTCCAAAAGTGTGCAGGTCAGGTGTTCTGGCCATGCTAAATTGCCCATTGTTTTCAGGGATGTGTAGGTTCGGTGCATTTGTTCGGGGTAAATACATAGTCATGCGGTATGGGTTTGGGCGCCTTGGGAGAGGTCGGTCGCCTGTTTCCTCAGTCGAGGGATTCTGTGCTAATTTCTGATTTCGCACATTTGGAGGACGTGAAAGAGATCAATTCAAACAGAAGCCACGCGTTGCGGCAGGCAAAACGGGCCTGCACTTGGTTCCCCACCGCCAGAACGGGAGGGCCATTGAGTCTGATTTGCTCGCACCGTCTTCTCTGTTGTCCTGTGGCAGTGCAATTTAAAAGCGACCCGCCCGAGCAGGGACTTGAACCCTGGACCCTCAGATTAAGAGTCTGATGCTCTACCGACTGAGCTACCCGGGAGCCAGGCGGGCGCTTGCACGAGCTGGCAAAAACGTCCACGCTTCACACTGCCGCGCAGCCATTCTGCCACAATCCACACAATTCAGTGGGAAAGACTGGCAGCCCCGGCTGTGCAGGGCCGATTCCAAGCCGCCATCTCTCTTCATCACCCCCACTCCATTGCCGCACCGTCCTGTCTCTACTGTAACAACCCTCCTCAACACACACTTCTGGCACCGTCCAAGCCATCAGCAAGCTTACAACACAGGACCGCCAAAGAAAGAACGGTGCTCATGAGACAGCCTCGTCATCATCCCTCCAACACCACGCACAGTCCCCACCCCCAGCATCCACTCTCTGCTCGACACAATCCACCCCACCACAAGCCGCAGACTCCGACACTCCCACACGCACTGCCACATCGCCATTGCTCCAAAACAAGGAAGATGCGCATGAAGGTTCCGTTTGATGTGTCTGAGTCGATTTTGAAGAAAGGCAGACCATCGATTTGAGAGCTCTCCATAAATCGAAGCTTCAGCATGTGCAATTATAATCAGGATTTCACTGCTTCCTCCCAGCGCCACGGACCCACGTCGATTCGAATCTCGGGCGACTACCTGTGTGGAGTTTGCACATTCAGCCCGTGTCTGCGTGGATTTCGTCCGACGGATCCGCTTTCCTCCCACACTCCAAAAGTGTGCAGGTCAGGTGTTCTGGCCATGCTAAATTGCCCATTGTTTTCAGGGATGTGTAGGTTCGGTGCATTTGTTCGGGGTAAATACATAGTCATGCGGTATGGGTTTGGGCGCCTTGGGGATGCTCTTGGGAGAGGTCGGTCGCCTGTTTCCTCAGTCGAGGGATTCTGTGCTAATTTCTGATTTCGCACATTTGGAGGACCTGAAAGAGATCAATTCAAACAGAAGCCAGGCGTTGCGGCAGGCAAAACGGGCCTGCACTTGCTTCCCCACCGCCAGAACGGGAGGGCCATTGAGTCTGATTTGCTCGCACCGCCGTCTCTGTTGTCCTGTGGCAGTGCAATTTAAAAGCGACCCGCCCGAGCAGGGACTTGAACCCTGGACCCTCAGATTAAGAGTCTGATGCTCTACCGACTGAGCTACCCGGGCGCCAGGCGTGCGCTTGCACGAGCTGGCAAAAACGTTCACGCTTCACACTGCCGCGCAGCCATTCTGCCACAATCCACACAATTCAGTGGGAAAGACTGGCAGCCCCGGCTGTGCAGGGCCGATTCCAAGCCGCCATCTCTCTTCATCACCCCCACTCCATTGCCGCACCGTCCTGTCTCTACTGTAACAACCCTCCTCAACACACACTTCTGGCACCGTCCAAGCCATCAGCAAGCTTACAACACAGCACCGCCAAAGAAAGAACGGTGCTCATGAGACAGCCTCGTCATCATCCCTCCAACACCACGCACAGTCCCCACCCCCAGCATCCACTCTCTGCTCGACACAATCCACCCCACCACAAGCCGCAGACACCGACACTCCCACACGCACTGCCACATCACCATTGCTCCAAAACAAGGAAGATGCGCATGAAGGTTCCGTTTGATGTGTCTGAGTCGATTTTGAAGAAAAGCAGACCATCGATTTGAGAGCTCTCCATAAATCGAAGCTTCAGCATGTGCAATTATAATCAGGATTTCACTGCTTCCTCCCAGCGCCACGGACCCACGTCGATTCGAATCTCGGACGACTACCTGTGTGGAGTTTGCACATTCAGCCCGTGTCTGCGTGGATTTCGTCCGACGGATCCGCTTTCCTCCCACACTCCAAAAGTGTGCAGGTCAGGTGTTCTGGCCATGCTAAATTGCCCATTGTTTTCAGGGATGTGTAGGTTCGGTGCATTTGTTCGGGGTAAATACATAGTCATGCGGTATGGGTTTGGGTGCCTGGGGGATGCTCTTGGGAGAGTCGGTCGCCTGTTTCCTCAGTCGAGGGATTCTATGCTAATTTCTGATTTCGCACATTTGGAGGACCTGAAAGAGATCAATTCAAACAGAAGCCAGGCGTTGCGGCAGGCAAAACGGGCCTGCACTTGCTTCCCCACCGCCAGAACGGGAGGGCCATTGAGTCTGATTTGCTCGCACCGCCTTCTCTGTTGTCCTGTGGCAGTGCAATTTAAAGCGACCCGCCCGAGCAGGACTTGAACCCTGGACCCTCAGATTAAGAGTCTGATGCTCTACCGACTGAGATACCCGGGCACGAGGCGCGCGCTTGCACGAGCTGGCAAAAACGTCCACGCTTCACACTGCCGCGCAGCCATTCTGCCACAATCCACACAATTCAGTGGGAAAGACTGGCAGCCCCGGCTGTGCAGGGCCGATTCCAAGCCGCCATCTCTCTTCATCACCCCCACTCCATTGCCGCACCGTCCTGTCTCTACTGTAACAACCCTCCTCAACACACACTTCTGGCACCGTCCAAGCCATCAGCAAGCTTACAACACAGCACCGCCAAAGAAAGAACGGTGCTCATGAGGCAGCCTCGTCATCATCCCTCCAACACCACGCACAGTCCCCACCCCCAGCATCCACTCTCTGCTCGACACAATCCACCCCACCACAAGCCGCAGACTCCGACACTCCCACACGCACTGCCACATCGCCATTGCTCCAAAACAAGGAAGATGCGCATGAAGGTTCCGTTTGATGTGTCTGAGTCGATTTTGAAGAAAAGCAGACCATCGATTTGAGAGCTCTCCATAAATCGAAGCTTCAGCATGTGCAATTATAATCAGGATTTCACTGCTTCCTCCCAGCGCCACGGACCCACGTCGATTCGAATCTCGGGCGACTACCTGTGTGGAGTTTGCACATTCAGCCCGTGTCTGCGTGGATTTCGTCCGACGGATCCGCTTTCCTCCCACACTCCAAAAGTGTGCAGGTCAGGTGTTCTGGCCATGCTAAATTGCCCATTGTTTTCAGGGATGTGTAGGTTCGGTGCATTTGTTCGGGGTAAATACATAGTCATGCGGTATGGGTTTGGGTGCCTTGGGGATGCTCTTGGGAGAGGTCGGTCGCCTGTTTCCTCAGTCGAGGGATTCTGTGCTAATTTCTGATTTCGCACATTTGGAGGACCTGAAAGAGATCAATTCAAACAGAAGCCAGGCGTTGCGGCAGGCAAAACGGGCCTGCACTTGCTTCCCCACCGCCAGAACGGGAGGGCCATTGAGTCTGATTTGCTCGCACCGCCGTCTCTGTTGTCCTGTGGCAGTGCAATTTAAAAGCGACCCGCCCGAGCAGGGACTTGAACCCTGGACCCTCAGATTAAGAGTCTGATGCTCTACCGACTGAGCTACCCGGGCGCCACGCGTGCGCTTGCACGAGCTGGCAAAAACGTTCACGCTTCACACTGCCGCGCAGCCATTCTGCCACAATCCACACAATTCAGTGGGAAAGACTGGCAGCCCCGGCTGTGCAGGGCCGATTCCAAGCCGCCATCTCTCTTCATCACCCCCACTCCATTGCCGCACCGTCCTGTCTCTACTGTAACAACCCTCCTCAACACACACTTCTGGCACCGTCCAAGCCATCAGCAAGCTTACAACACAGCACCGCCAAAGAAAGAACGGTGCTCATGAGACAGCCTCGTCATCATCCCTCCAACACCACGCACAGTCCCCACCCCCAGCATCCACTCTCTGCTCGACACAATCCACCCCACCACAAGCCGCAGACACCGACACTCCCACACGCACTGCCACATCGCCATTGCTCCAAAACAAGGAAGATGCGCATGAAGGTTCCGTTTGATGTGTCTGAGTCGATTTTGAAGAAAAGCAGACCATCGATTTGAGAGCTCTCCATAAATCGAAGCTTCAGCATGTGCAATTATAATCAGGATTTCACTGCTTCCTCCCAGCGCCACGGACCCACGTCGATTCGAATCTCGGGCGACTACCTGTGTGGAGTTTGCACATTCAGCCCGTGTCTGCGTGGATTTCGTCCGACGGATCCGCTTTCCTCCCACACTCCAAAAGTGTGCAGGTCAGGTGTTCTGGCCATGCTAAATTGCCCATTGTTTTCAGGGATGTGTAGGTTCGGTGCATTTGTTCGGGGTAAATACATAGTCATGCGGTATGGGTTTGGGTGCCTGGGGGATGCTCTTGGGAGAGTCGGTCGCCTGTTTCCTCAGTCGAGGGATTCTATGCTAATTTCTGATTTCGCACATTTGGAGGACCTGAAAGAGATCAATTCAAACAGAAGCCAGGCGTTGCGGCAGGCAAAACGGGCCTGCACTTGCTTCCCCACCGCCAGAACGGGAGGGCCATTGAGTCTGATTTGCTCGCACCGCCTTCTCTGTTGTCCTGTGGCAGTGCAATTTAAAAGCGACCCGCCCGAGCAGGGACTTGAACCCTGGACCCTCAGATTAAGAGTCTGATGCTCTACCGACTGAGCTACCCGGGCACCAGGCGTGCGCTTGCACGAGCTGGCAAAAACGTCCACGCTTCACACTGCCGCGCAGCCATTCTGCCACAATCCACACAATTCAGTGGGAAAGACTGGCAGCCCCGGCTGTGCAGGGCCGATTCCAAGCCGCCATCTCTCTTCATCACCCCACTCCATTGCCGCACCGTCCTGTCTCTACTGTAACAACCCTCCTCAACACACACTTCTGGCACCGTCCAAGCCATCAGCAAGCTTACAACACAGCACCGCCAAAGAAAGAACGGTGCTCATGAGACAGCCTCGTCATCATCCCTCCAACACCACGCACAGTCCCCACCCCAGCATCCACTCTCTGCTCGACACAATCCACCCCACCACAAGCCGCAGACTCCGACACTCCCACACGCACTGCCACATCACCATCAGCTCCAAAACAAGGAAGATGCGCATGAAGGTTCCGTTTGATGTGTCTGAGTCGATTTTGAAGAAAAGCAGACCATCGATTTGAGAGCTCTCCATAAATCGAAGCTTCAGCATGTGCAATTATAATCAGGATTTCACTGCTTCCTCCCAGCGCCACGGACCCACGTCGATTCGAATCTCGGGCGACTACCTGTGTGGAGTTTGCACATTCAGCCCGTGTCTGCGTGGATTTCGTCCGACGGATCCGCTTTCCTCCCACACTCCAAAAGTGTGCAGGTCAGGTGTTCTGGCCATGCTAAATTGCCCATTGTTTTCAGGGATGTGTAGGTTCGGTGCATTTGTTCGGGGTAAATACATAGTCATGCGGTATGGGTTTGGGTGCCTGGGGGATGCTCTTGGGAGAGTCGGTCGCCTGTTTCCTCAGTCGAGGGATTCTATGCTAATTTCTGATTTCGCACATTTGGAGGACCTGAAAGAGATCAATTCAAACAGAAGCCAGGCGTTGCGGCAGGCAAAACGGGCCTGCACTTGCTTCCCCACCGCCAGAACGGGAGGGCCATTGAGTCTGATTTGCTCGCACCGCCTTCTCTGTTGTCCTGTGGCAGTGCAATTTAAAAGCGACCCGCCCGAGCAGGGACTTGAACCCTGGACCCTCAGATTAAGAGTCTGATGCTCTACCGACTGAGCTACCCGGGCGCCAGGCGTGCGCTTGCACGAGCTGGCAAAAACGTCCACGCTTCACACTGCCGCGCAGCCATTCTGCCACAATCCACACAATTCAGTGGGAAAGACTGGCAGCCCCGGCTGTGCAGGGCCGATTCCAAGCCGCCATCTCTCTTCATCACCCCCACTCCATTGCCGCACCGTCCTGTCTCTACTGTAACAACCCTCCTCAACACACACTTCTGGCACCGTCCAAGCCATCAGCAAGCTTACAACACAGCACCGCCAAAGAAAGAACGGTGCTCATGAGACAGCCTCGTCATCATCCCTCCAACACCACGCACAGTCCCCACCCCCAGCATCCACTCTCTGCTCGACACAATCCACCCCACCACAAGCCGCAGACTCCGACACTCCCACACGCACTGCCACATCGCCATCAGCTCCAAAACAAGGAAGATGCGCATGAAGGTTCCGTTTGATGTGTCTGAGTCGATTTTGAAGAAAAGCAGACCATCGATTTGAGAGCTCTCCATAAATCGAAGCTTCAGCATGTGCAATTATAATCAGGATTTCACTGTTTCCTCCCAGCGCCACGGACCCACGTCGATTCGAATCTCGGGCGACTACCTGTGTGGAGTTTGCACATTCAGCCCGTGTCTGCGTGGATTTCGTCCGACGGATCCGCTTTCCTCCCACACTCCAAAAGTGTGCAGGTCAGGTGTTCTGGCCATGCTAAATTGCCCATTGTTTTCAGGGATGTGTAGGTTCGGTGCATTTGTTCGGGGTAAATACATAGTCATGCGGTATGGGTTTGGGTGCCTGGGGGATGCTCTTGGGAGAGGTCGGTCGCCTGTTTCCTCAGTCGAGGGATTCTATGCTAATTTCTGATTTCGCACATTTGGAGGACCTGAAAGAGATCAATTCAAACAGAAGCCAGGCGTTGCGGCAGGCAAAACGGGCCTGCACTTGCTTCCCCACCGCCAGAACGGGAGGGCCATTGAGTCTGATTTGCTCGCACCGCCTTCTCTGTTGTCCTGTGGCAGTGCAATTTAAAAGCGACCCGCCCGAGCAGGGACTTGAACCCTGGACCCTCAGATTAAGAGTCTGATGCTCTACCGACTGAGCTACCCGGGCGCCAGGCGTGCGCTTGCACGAGCTGGCAAAAACGTCCACGCTTCACACTGCCGCGCAGCCATTCTGCCACAATCCACACAATTCAGTGGGAAAGACTGGCAGCCCCGGCTGTGCAGGGCCGATTCCAAGCCGCCATCTCTCTTCATCACCCCCACTCCATTGCCGCACCGTCCTGTCTCTACTGTAACAACCCTCCTCAACACACACTTCTGGCACCGTCCAAGCCATCAGCAAGCTTACAACACAGCACCGCCAAAGAAAGAACGGTGCTCATGAGACAGCCTCGTCATCATCCCTCCAACACCACGCACAGTCCCCACCCCCAGCATCCACTCTCTGCTCGACACAATCCACCCCACCACAAGCCGCAGACACCGACACTCCCACACGCACTGCCACATCGCCATTGCTCCAAAACAAGGAAGATGCGCATGAAGGTTCCGTTTGATGTGTCTGAGTCGATTTTGAAGAAAAGCAGACCATCGATTTGAGAGCTCTCCATAAATCGAAGCTTCAGCATGTGCAATTATAATCAGGATTTCACTGCTTCCTCCCAGCGCCACGGACCCACGTCGATTCGAATCTCGGGCGACTACCTGTGTGGAGTTTGCACATTCAGCCCGTGTCTGCGTGGATTTCGTCCGACGGATCCGCTTTCCTCCCACACTCCAAAAGTGTGCAGGTCAGGTGTTCTGGCCATGCTAAATTGCCCATTGTTTTCAGGGATGTGTAGGTTCGGTGCATTTGTTCGGGGTAAATACATAGTCATGCGGTATGGGTTTGGGTGCCTGGGGGATGCTCTTGGGAGAGTCGGTCGCCTGTTTCCTCAGTCGAGGGATTCTATGCTAATTTCTGATTTCGCACATTTGGAGGACCTGAAAGAGATCAATTCAAACAGAAGCCAGGCGTTGCGGCAGGCAAAACGGGCCTGCACTTGCTTCCCCACCGCCAGAACGGGAGGGCCATTGAGTCTGATTTGCTCGCACCGCCTTCTCTGTTGTCCTGTGGCAGTGCAATTTAAAAGCGACCCGCCCGAGCAGGGACTTGAACCCTGGACCCTCAGATTAAGAGTCTGATGCTCTACCGACTGAGCTACCCGGGCGCCAGGCGTGCGCTTGCACGAGCTGGCAAAAACGTCCACGCTTCACACTGCCGCGCAGCCATTCTGCCACAATCCACACAATTCAGTGGGAAAGACTGGCAGCCCCGGCTGTGCAGGGCCGATTCCAAGCCGCCATCTCTCTTCATCACCCCCACTCCATTGCCGCACCGTCCTGTCTCTACTGTAACAACCCTCCTCAACACACACTTCTGGCACCGTCCAAGCCATCAGCAAGCTTACAACACAGCACCGCCAAAGAAAGAACGGTGCTCATGAGACAGCCTCGTCATCATCCCTCCAACACCACGCACAGTCCCCACCCCCAGCATCCACTCTCTGCTCGACACAATCCACCCCACCACAAGCCGCAGACTCCGACACTCCCACACGCACTGCCACATCGCCATTGCTCCAAAACAAGGAAGATGCGCATGAAGGTTCCGTTTGATGTGTCTGAGTCGATTTTGAAGAAAAGCAGACCATCGATTTGAGAGCTCTCCATAAATCGAAGCTTCAGCATGTGCAATTATAATCAGGATTTCACTGCTTCCTCCCAGCGCCACGGACCCACGTCGATTCGAATCTCGGGCGACTACCTGTGTGGAGTTTGCACATTCAGCCGTGTCTGCGTGGATTTCGTCCGACGGATCCGCTTTCCTCCCACACTCCAAAAGTGTGCAGGTCAGGTGTTCTGGCCATGCTAAATTGCCCATTGTTTTCAGGGATGTGTAGGTTCGGTGCATTTGTTCGGGGTAAATACATAGTCATGCGGTATGGGTTTGGGTGCCTGGGGGATGCTCTTGGGAGAGTCGGTCGCCTGTTTCCTCAGTCGAGGGATTCTATGCTAATTTCTGATTTCGCACATTTGGAGGACCTGAAAGAGATCAATTCAAACAGAAGCCAGGCGTTGCGGCAGGCAAAACGGGCCTGCACTTGCTTCCCCACCGCCAGAACGGGAGGGCCATTGAGTCTGATTTGCTCGCACCGCCTTCTCTGTTGTCCTGTGGCAGTGCAATTTAAAAGCGACCCGCCCGAGCAGGGACTTGAACCCTGGACCCTCAGATTAAGAGTCTGATGCTCTACCGACTGAGCTACCCGGGCGCCAGGCGTGCGCTTGCACGAGCTGGCAAAAACGTCCACGCTTCACACTGCCGCGCAGCCATTCTGCCACAATCCACACAATTCAGTGGGAAAGACTGGCAGCCCCGGCTGTGCAGGGCCGATTCCAAGCCGCCATCTCTCTTCATCACCCCCACTCCATTGCCGCACCGTCCTGTCTCTACTGTAACAACCCTCCTCAACACACACTTCTGGCACCGTCCAAGCCATCAGCAAGCTTACAACACAGCACCGCCAAAGAAAGAACGGTGCTCATGAGACAGCCTCGTCATCATCCCTCCAACACCACGCACAGTCCCCACCCCCAGCATCCACTCTCTGCTCGACACAATCCACCCCACCACAAGCCGCAGACACCGACACTCCCACACGCACTGCCACATCGCCATTGCTCCAAAACAAGGAAGATGCGCATGAAGGTTCCGTTTGATGTGTCTGAGTCGATTTTGAAGAAAAGCAGACCATCGATTTGAGAGCTCTCCATAAATCGAAGCTTCAGCATGTGCAATTATAATCAGGATTTCACTGCTTCCTCCCAGCGCCACGGACCCACGTCGATTCGAATCTCGGGCGACTACCTGTGTGGAGTTTGCACATTCAGCCCGTGTCTGCGTGGATTTCGTCCGACGGATCCGCTTTCCTCCCACACTCCAAAAGTGTGCAGGTCAGGTGTTCTGGCCATGCTAAATTGCCCATTGTTTTCAGGGATGTGTAGGTTCGGTGCATTTGTTCGGGGTAAATACATAGTCATGCGGTATGGGTTTGGGTGCCTGGGGGATGCTCTTGGGAGAGTCGGTCGCCTGTTTCCTCAGTCGAGGGATTCTATGCTAATTTCTGATTTCGCACATTTGGAGGACCTGAAAGAGATCAATTCAAACAGAAGCCAGGCGTTGCGGCAGGCAAAACGGGCCTGCACTTGCTTCCCCACCGCCAGAACGGGAGGGCCATTGAGTCTGATTTGCTCGCACCGCCTTCTTGTTGTCCTGTGGCAGTGCAATTTAAAAGCGACCCGCCCGAGCAGGGACTTGAACCCTGGACCCTCAGATTAAGAGTCTGATGCTCTACCGACTGAGCTACCCGGGCACGAGGCGCGCGCTTGCACGAGCTGGCAAAAACGTCCACGCTTCACACTGCCGCGCAGCCATTCTGCCACAATCCACACAATTCAGTGGGAAAGACTGGCAGCCCCGGCTGTGCAGGGCCGATTCCAAGCCGCCATCTCTCTTCATCACCCCCACTCCATTGCCGCACCGTCCTGTCTCTACTGTAACAACCCTCCTCAACACACACTTCTGGCACCGTCCAAGCCATCAGCAAGCTTACAACACAGCACCGCCAAAGAAAGAACGGTGCTCATGAGGCAGCCTCGTCATCATCCCTCCAACACCACGCACAGTCCCCACCCCCAGCATCCACTCTCTGCTCGACACAATCCACCCCACCACAAGCCGCAGACTCCGACACTCCCACACGCACTGCCACATCGCCATTGCTCCAAAACAAGGAAGATGCGCATGAAGGTTCCGTTTGATGTGTCTGAGTCGATTTTGAAGAAAAGCAGACCATCGATTTGAGAGCTCTCCATAAATCGAAGCTTCAGCATGTGCAATTATAATCAGGATTTCACTGCTTCCTCCCAGCGCCACGGACCCACGTCGATTCGAATCTCGGGCGACTACCTGTGTGGAGTTTGCACATTCAGCCCGTGTCTGCGTGGATTTCGTCCGACGGATCCGCTTTCCTCCCACACTCCAAAAGTGTGCAGGTCAGGTGTTCTGGCCATGCTAAATTGCCCATTGTTTTCAGGGATGTGTAGGTTCGGTGCATTTGTTCGGGGTAAATACATAGTCATGCGGTATGGGTTTGGGTGCTTGGGGGATGCTCTTGGGAGAGTCGGTCGCCTGTTTCCTCAGTCGAGGGATTCTATGCTAATTTCTGATTTCGCACATTTGGAGGACCTGAAAGAGATCAATTCAAACAGAAGCCAGGCGTTGCGGCAGGCAAAACGGGCCTGCACTTGCTTCCCCACCGCCAGAACGGGAGGGCCATTGAGTCTGATTTGCTCGCACCGCCTTCTCTGTTGTCCTGTGGCAGTGCAATTTAAAAGCGACCCGCCCGAGCAGGGACTTGAACCCTGGACCCTCAGATTAAGAGTCTGATGCTCTACCGACTGAGCTACCCGGGCGCCAGGCGTGCGCTTGCACGAGCTGGCAAAAACGTCCACGCTTCACACTGCCGCGCAGCCATTCTGCCACAATCCACACAATTCAGTGGGAAAGACTGGCAGCCCCGGCTGTGCAGGGCCGATTCCAAGCCGCCATCTCTCTTCATCACCCCCACTCCATTGCCGCACCGTCCTGTCTCTACTGTAACAACCCTCCTCAACACACACTTCTGGCACCGTCCAAGCCATCAGCAAGCTTACAACACAGCATCGCCAAAGAAAGAACGGTGCTCATGAGGCAGCCTCGTCATCATCCCTCCAACACCACGCACAGTCCCCACCCCCAGCATCCACTCTCTGCTCGACACAATCCACCCCACCACAAGCCGCAGACACCGACACTCCCACACGCACTGCCACATCGCCATTGCTCCAAAACAAGGAAGATGCGCGTGAAGGTTCCGTTTGATGTGTCTGAGTCGATTTTGAAGAAAAGCAGACCATCGATTTGAGAGCTCTCCATAAATCGAAGCTTCAGCATGTGCAATTATAATCAGGATTTCACTGCTTCCTCCCAGCGCCACGGACCCACGTCGATTCGAATCTCGGGCGACTACCTGTGTGGAGTTTGCACATTCAGCCGTGTCTGCGTGGATTTCGTCCGACGGATCCGCTTTCCTCCCACACTCCAAAAGTGTGCAGGTCAGGTGTTCTGGCCATGCTAAATTGCCCATTGTTTTCAGGGATGTGTAGGTTCGGTGCATTTGTTCGGGGTAAATACATAGTCATGCGGTATGGGTTTGGGTGCCTGGGGGATGCTCTTGGGAGAGTCGGTCGCCTGTTTCCTCAGTCGAGGGATTCTATGCTAATTTCTGATTTCGCACATTTGGAGGACCTGAAAGAGATCAATTCAAACAGAAGCCAGGCGTTGCGGCAGGCAAAACGGGCCTGCACTTGCTTCCCCACCGCCAGAACGGGAGGGCCATTGAGTCTGATTTGCTCGCACCGCCTTCTCTGTTGTCCTGTGGCAGTGCAATTTAAAAGCGACCCGCCCGAGCAGGGACTTGAACCCTGGACCCTCAGATTAAGAGTCTGATGCTCTACCGACTGAGCTACCGGGCGCCAGGCGTGCGCTTGCACGAGCTGGCAAAAACGTCCACGCTTCACACTGCCGCGCAGCCATTCTGCCACAATCCACACAATTCAGTGGGAAAGACTGGCAGCCCGGCTGTGCAGGGCCGATTCCAAGCCGCCATCTCTCTCATCATCACCCCCACTCCATTGCCGCACCGTCCTGTCTCTACTGTAACAACCCTCCTCAACACACACTTCTGGCACCGTCCAAGCCATCAGCAAGCTTACAACACAGCACCGCCAAAGAAAGAACGCTGCTCATGAGACAGCCTCGTCATCATCCCTCCAACACCACGCACAGTCCCCACCCCCAGCATCCACTCTCTGCTCGACACAATCCACCCCACCACAAGCCGCAGACACCGACACTCCCACACGCACTGCCACATCGCCATTGCTCCAAAACAAGGAAGATGCGCATGAAGGTTCCGTTTGATGTGTCTGAGTCGATTTTGAAGAAAAGCAGACCATCGATTTGAGAGCTCTCCATAAATCGAAGCTTCAGCATGTGCAATTATAATCAGGATTTCACTGCTTCCTCCCAGCGCCACGGACCCACGTCGATTCGAATCTCGGGCGACTACCTGTGTGGAGTTTGCACATTCAGCCCGTGTCTGCGTGGATTTCGTCCGACGGATCCGCTTTCCTCCCACACTCCAAAAGTGTGCAGGTCAGGTGTTCTGGCCATGCTAAATTGCCCATTGTTTTCAGGGATGTGTAGGTTCGGTGCATTTGTTCGGGGTAAATACATAGTCATGCGGTATGGGTTTGGGTGCCTGGGGGATGCTCTTGGGAGAGTCGGTCGCCTGTTTCCTCAGTCGAGGGATTCTATGCTAATTTCTGATTTCGCACATTTGGAGGACCTGAAAGAGATCAATTCAAACAGAAGCCAGGCGTTGCGGCAGGCAAAACGGGCCTGCACTTGCTTCCCCACCGCCAGAACGGGAGGGCCATTGAGTCTGATTTGCTCGCACCGCCTTCTCTGTTGTCCTGTGGCAGTGCAATTTAAAAGCGACCCGCCCGAGCAGGGACTTGAACCCTGGACCCTCAGATTAAGAGTCTGATGCTCTACCGACTGAGCTACCGGGCGCGAGGCGGGCGCTTGCACGAGCTGGCAAAAACGTCCACGCTTCACACTGCCGCGCAGCCATTCTGCCACAATCCACACAATTCAGTGGGAAAGACTGGCAGCCCCGGCTGTGCAGGGCCGATTCCAAGCCGCCATCTCTCTTCATCCCCACTCCATTGCCGCACCGTCCTGTCTCTACTGTAACAACCCTCCTCAACACACACTTCTGGCACCGTCCAAGCCATCAGCAAGCTTACAACACAGCACCGCCAAAGAAAGAACGCTGCTCATGAGACAGCCTCGTCATCATCCCTCCAACACCACGCACAGTCCCCACCCCCAGCATCCACTCTCTGCTCGACACAATCCACCCCACCACAAGCCGCAGACACCGACACTCCCACACGCACTGCCACATCGCCATTGCTCCAAAACAAGGAAGATGCGCATGAAGGTTCCGTTTGATGTGTCTGAGTCGATTTTGAAGAAAAGCAGACCATCGATTTGAGAGCTCTCCATAAATCGAAGCTTCAGCATGTGCAATTATAATCAGGATTTCACTGCTTCCTCCCAGCGCCACGGACCCACGTCGATTCGAATCTCGGGCGACTACCTGTGTGGAGTTTGCACATTCAGCCCGTGTCTGCGTGGATTTCGTCCGACGGATCCGCTTTCCTCCCACACTCCAAAAGTGTGCAGGTCAGGTGTTCTGGCCATGCTAAATTGCCCATTGTTTTCAGGGATGTGTAGGTTCGGTGCATTTGTTCGGGGTAAATACATAGTCATGCGGTATGGGTTTGGGTGCCTGGGGGATGCTCTTGGGAGAGGTCGGTCGCCTGTTTCCTCAGTCGAGGGATTCTATGCTAATTTCTGATTTCGCACATTTGGAGGACCTGAAAGAGATCAATTCAAACAGAAGCCAGGCGTTGCGGCAGGCAAAACGGGCCTGCACTTGCTTCCCCACCGCCAGAACGGGAGGGCCATTGAGTCTGATTTGCTCGCACCGCCTTCTCTGTTGTCCTGTGGCAGTGCAATTTAAAAGCGACCCGCCCGAGCAGGGACTTGAACCCTGGACCCTCAGATTAAGAGTCTGATGCTCTACCGACTGAGCTACCCGGGCGCCAGGCGGGCGCTTGCACGAGCTGGCAAAAACGTCCACGCTTCACACTGCCGCGCAGCCATTCTGCCACAATCCACACAATTCAGTGGGAAAGACTGGCAGCCCCGGCTGTGCAGGGCCGATTCCAAGCCGCCATCTCTCTTCATCACCCCCACTCCATTGCCGCACCGTCCTGTCTCTACTGTAACAACCTCCTCAACACACACTTCTGGCACCGTCCAAGCCATCAGCAAGCTTACAACACAGCACCGCCAAAGAAAGAACGGTGCTCATGAGACAGCCTCGTCATCATCCCTCCAACACCACGCACAGTCCCCACCCCCAGCATCCACTCTCTGCTCGACACAATCCACCCCACCACAAGCCGCAGACCCGACACTCCCACACGCACTGCCACATCGCCATTGCTCCAAAACAAGGAAGATGCGCATGAAGGTTCCGTTTGATGTGTCTGAGTCGATTTTGAAGAAAAGCAGACCATCGATTTGAGAGCTCTCCATAAATCGAAGCTTCAGCATGTGCAATTATAATCAGGATTTCACTGCTTCCTCCCAGCGCCACGGACCCACGTCGATTCGAATCTCGGGCGACTACCTGTGTGGAGTTTGCACATTCAGCCCGTGTCTGCGTGGATTTCGTCCGACGGATCCGCTTTCCTCCCACACTCCAAAAGTGTGCAGGTCAGGTGTTCTGGCCATGCTAAATTGCCCATTGTTTTCAGGGATGTGTAGGTTCGGTGCATTTGTTCGGGGTAAATACATAGTCATGCGGTATGGGTTTGGGTGCCTGGGGGATGCTCTTGGGAGAGTCGGTCGCCTGTTTCCTCAGTCGAGGGATTCTATGCTAATTTCTGATTTCGCACATTTGGAGGACCTGAAAGAGATCAATTCAAACAGAAGCCAGGCGTTGCGGCAGGCAAAACGGGCCTGCACTTGCTTCCCCACCGCCAGAACGGGAGGGCCATTGAGTCTGATTTGCTCGCACCGCCTTCTCTGTTGTCCTGTGGCAGTGCAATTTAAAAGCGACCCGCCCGAGCAGGGACTTGAACCCTGGACCCTCAGATTAAGAGTCTGATGCTCTACCGACTGAGCTACCTGGGCGCCGTGCGGCCTTTCCTGCGAGCTGGCAAAAGACTCCACGCTTCACACTGCCGCGCACCCATGCCACAATCCACACAATTCAGTGAGGTCATTTATTTTCCTCGTGAATGTAACTCAATAATTTTTAACTTTGAGAAATTCCTCACTCTTCATTTTAAGATGAGGCATATCCAGTTCAGAATCGTCTGAAGGTGTTTCTTCCTTTGTGTAACCAGTAAAACATTGACCTTTTGCTTTGATTCCGTTATCGGAAAAGCTTTTGAGCATATTTACAAAACACTCAGTTTCTTTGCCTGGTGTCAAATCGCTCACCTCACTTCCTTTTGATTTGACAAACCGTCCTAAAAACCTTACTTTTAAAGGTTTACCTATCACAGGAAGTAACACCAACACTTTAGGTATGTTCGCAAAATTTAGTTTTTGATTTCTTGTCTGCTTCCTGTTTAATCTTTGCTGTGTTTTTTTTAAAATTGCTGCCTAGTCAACTCTTGCTCCATTTAATTACTCCCTGCAGTGTTTGACCACAGTCCAAACAAGTGGTTTCGGAATTCTGATTTACCAATTTTTCTTTAATTTCACTGGCCCTTTCATCTCATGCACAAAAAACTAATCAAGTGTACTGAACTCGGGTCGATTCATTTTGGGCATCCCAAATGGCCAACAAAATACAAAAGGAATTCCTTCCTCCCAATCGCCTGTCTTAACTTGACTGTAATCTTAACATGGTTTAACACTACTTGCAATTCAAATGATATGCATTGATTTGAATTGTTTTATTGCTCAGCTATCCATTACTTCCCTGAAAGTTTTTTGTATAAAAATTTTCCCTTGATGTGGTTGTTTTGCTGTGGTTAGTCCATACCCAGTGAAAGATTTGAGTAACTCTTCTCGAATTTTAGCTGTAATGTTGTGTGATGGAATGGCCTCTGGAAAATCTAGGAGACACGTCCAGTATTAACAATTACTGAT
>NW_026867990.1:0-83250 GCF_020745735.1 Hemiscyllium ocellatum | reverse complement strand
GCTTGAGGCATTAAATAAATGAGAGTAGCTCTACTGCTCGTGCAGTCTGTTTCATTGCATCAATTTTTAATGCATGATTCATTGAATGAATGAAAACGGTTTGTTTCCTTGAATGAGTGTGTTAAGCTCAAGGCATTGAATGAATGAGAGAAGCTCAAATCATTGAAACATCTTGTGCAGTTTGTTTCGCTGAATCAATGGATAACGTATGAATAATTGAATGAATGAAGTTTGATTCAACGAATGAAGGACTTCAGTTTGTTTATTACAATGAACGAGTTAAGCATGAGACATTGAATGAATGAGAGAGGCTCAACTCATTGAATCAATGCATAACTTTTGTTTCATTGATTGAATGAGTACAGTTTGTTTCTTTCAATGAATGTATTAAGCTTGAGGTATTAAATAAATGAGAGTAGCTCTACTGTTCGTGCACTCTGTTTCATTGCATCAATTTTTAACGCATGATTCATGGTATGATTGTAAAACGGTTTGTTTCCTTGAATGAGTGTGTTAAGCTCGAGACATTGAATTAATGAGAAAAGCTCAAACCATTGATTCAACTTGTGCAGTTTGTTTGATTGAGTCAATGGATAACGTATGATTAATTGAATGAATGAATGCGGTTTGATTCAACGAATGAAGCACTACAGTTTGTTTCTTACAATGAACGAGTTAAGCATGAGACATTGAATGAATGAGAGAGGCTCAACTCATTGAATCAATGCATAACTTTTGTTTCATTGATTGAATGAGTACAGTTTGTTTCTTTCAATGAATGTATTAAGCTTGAGGCATTAAATAAATGAGAGTAGCTCTACTGTTCGTGCAGTCTATTTCATTGCTTCCATCTATAATGGATGTTTCATGAAATGAATGAAGACGGTTTGTTTTCTTGAATGACTGTGTTAAGGTTCAGACATTGAATGAATGAGAGAAGCTCATTGAATCATCTCGTGCAGTTTGGTTCATTGAATCAATGGATAACGTTTGATTAATTAAATGAATGATTGAAGTTTGATTGAACGAATGAAGGACTGCAGTTTGTTTCTTACAATGAATGAGTTAAGCATGAGGCATTGAATGAATGAGAGAAGCTCATCTCATTGAAGCAATGAATAACGTTAGTTTCATTGATTGAATGAACGCACTTTGTTTCTTTCAGTGAATGCATTAAGCGAGAAGCATTACATAACTGAGAGTAGCTCAACGAATGAAGTTTGTTTCTTACAATGAACGAGTTAAGCATGAGACATTGAATGAATGAGAGAGGCTCAAGTCATTGAATCAATAAATAACGTTTGTTTCATTGATTGAATAAATTCAGTTTGTTTCCTTCAATGAATGTATTTGGCTTGAGGCATTAAATAAATGGGAGTAGCTCTACTGCTCGTGCAGTCTGTTTCATTGCAGGAATCTTTAATGCATGATTCATTGAATGAATGAAAACGGGTTGTTTCCTTGAATGAGTGTGTTAAGCTCAAGCATTGAATGAATGAGAGAAGCTCAAATCATTGAAACATCTCGTGCAGCTTGTTTCGCTGAATCGATTGATAACGTATGAATAAATGAATGATTGAAGTTTGATTCAACGAATGAAGGACTTCAGTCTGTTTATTACAATGAACAAGTTACGCATGAGACATTGAATGAATGAGAGAGGCTCAACTCATTGAATCAATGCATAACTTTTGTTTCATTGATTGAATGAGTACAGTTTGTTTCTTTCAATGAATGTATTAAGCTTGAGGCATTAAATAAATGAGAGTAGCTCTACTGTTCGTGCAGTCTATTTCATTGCTTCCATTTTTAATTGATGTTTCATGAAATGAATGAAGACGGTTTGTTTTCTTGAATGACTGTGTTAAGGTTCAGACATTGAATGAATGAGAGAAGCTCTAATCATTGAATCATCTCGTGCAGTTTGGTTCATTGAATCAATGGATAACGTTTGATTAATTAATGAATGATTGAAGTTTGATTGAACGAATGAAGGACTGCAGTTTGTTTCTTACAATGAATGAGTTAAGCATGAGGCATTGAATGAATGAGAGAAGCTCATCTCATTGAAGCAATGAATAACGTTAGTTTCATTGATTGAATGAACGCACTTTGTTTCTTTCAGTGAATGCATTAAGCGAGAAGCATTACATAACTGAGAGTAGCTCAACGAATGAAGTTTGTTTCTTACAATGAACGAGTTAAGCATGAGACATTGAATGAATGAGAGAGGCTCAAGTCATTGAATCAATAAATAACGTTTGTTTCATTGATTGAATAAATTCAGTTTGTTTCCTTCAATGAATGTATTTGGCTTGAGGCATTAAATAAATGGGAGTAGCTCTACTGCTCGTGCAGTCTGTTTCATTGCAGGAATCTTTAATGCATGATTCATTGAATGAATGAAAACGGGTTTGTTTCCTTGAATGAGTGTGTTAAGCTCAAGGCATTGAATGAATGAGAGAAGCTCAAATCATTGAAACATCTCGTGCAGCTTGTTTCGCTGAATCGATTGATAACGTATGAATAAATGAATGATTGAAGTTTGATTCAACGAATGAAGGACTTCAGTCTGTTTCTTACAATGAACGAGTTACGCATGAGACATTGAATGAATGAGAGAGGCTCAACTCATTGAATCAATGCATAACTTTTGTTTCATTGATTGAATGAGTTCAGTTTGTTTCTTTCAATGAATGTATTAAGCTTGAGGCATTAAATAAATGAGAGTAGCTCTACTGTTCGTGCACTCTGTTTCATTGCATCAATTTTTAATGCATGATTCATGGTATGATTGTAAACGGTTTGTTTCCTTGAATGAGTGTGTTAAGCTCGAGACATTGAATTAATGAGAAAAGCTCAAATCATTGATTCAACTTGTGCAGTTTGTTTGATTGAATCAATGGATAACGTATGATTAATTGAATGAATGAATGCGGTTTGATTCAACGAATGAAGCACTACAGTTTGTTTCTTACAATGAACGAGTTAAGCATGAGACATTGAATGAATGAGAGAGGCTCAACTCATTGAATCAATGCATAACTTTTGTTTCATTGATTGAATGAGTACAGTTTGTTTCTTTCAATGAATGTATTAAGCTTGAGGCATTAAATAAATGAGAGTAGCTCTACTGTTCGTGCAGTCTGTTTCATTGCATCAATTTTTAACGCATGATTCATGAAATGATTGAAACGGTTTGTTTCCTTGAATGAGTGTGTTAAGCTCAGACATTGAATGAATGAGAGAAGCTCAAATCATTGATTCAACTTGTGCAGTTTGTTTCATTGAATCAATGGATAACGTTGATTAATTGAATGAATGATTGAAGTTTGATTCAACGAATGAAGCACTACAGTTTGTTTCTTACAATGAACGAGTTAAGCATGAGACATTGAATGAATGAGAGAGGCTCAACTCATTGAATCAATGCATAACTTTTGTTTCATTGATTGAATGAGTACAGTTTGTTTCTTTCAATGAATGTATTAAGCTTGAGGCATTAAATAAATGAGAGTAGCTCTACTGTTCGTGCAGTCTATTTCATTGCTTCCATCTATAATGGATGTTTCATGAAATGAATGAAGACGGTTTGTTTTCTTGAATGACTGTGTTAAGGTTCAGACATTGAATGAATGAGAGAAGCTCTAATCATTGAATCATCTCGTGCAGTTTGGTTCATTGAATCAATGGATAACGTTTGATTAATTAAATGAATGATTGAAGTTTGATTGAACGAATGAAGGACTGCAGTTTGTTTCTTACAATGAATGAGTTAAGCATGAGGCATTGAATGAATGAGAGAAGCTCATCTCATTGAAGCAATGAATAACGTTAGTTTCATTGATTGAATGAACGCACTTTGTTTCTTTCAGTGAATGCATTAAGCGAGAAGCATTACATAACTGAGAGTAGCTCAACGAATGAAGTTTGTTTCTTACAATGAACGAGTTAAGCATGAGACATTGAATGAATGAGAGAGGCTCAAGTCATTGAATCAATAAATAACGTTTGTTTCATTGATTGAATAAATTCAGTTTGTTTCCTTCAATGAATGTATTTGGCTTGAGGCATTAAATAAATGGGAGTAGCTCTACTGCTCGTGCAGTCTGTTTCATTGCAGGAATCTTTAATGCATGATTCATTGAATGAATGAAAACGGGTTGTTTCCTTGAATGAGTGTGTTAAGCTCAAGGCATTGAATGAATGAGAGAAGCTCAAATCATTGAAACATCTCGTGCAGCTTGTTTCGCTGAATCGATTGATAACGTATGAATAAATGAATGATTGAAGTTTGATTCAACGAATGAAGGACTTCAGTCTGTTTATTACAATGAACAAGTTACGCATGAGACATTGAATGAATGAGAGAGGCTCAACTCATTGAATCAATGCATAACTTTTGTTTCATTGATTGAATGAGTACAGTTTGTTTCTTTCAATGAATGTATTAAGCTTGAGGTATTAAATAAATGAGAGTAGCTCTACTGTTCGTGCACTCTGTTTCATTGCATCAATTTTTAACGCATGATTCATGGTATGATTGTAAACGGTTTGTTTCCTTGAATGAGTGTGTTAAGCTCGAGACATTGAATTAATGAGAAAAGCTCAAACCATTGATTCAACTTGTGCAGTTTGTTTGATTGAGTCAATGGATAACGTATGATTAATTGAATGAATGAATGCGGTTTGATTCAACGAATGAAGCACTACAGTTTGTTTCTTACAATGAACGAGTTAAGCATGAGACATTGAATGAATGAGAGAGGCTCAACTCATTGAATCAATGCATAACTTTTGTTTCATTGATTGAATGAGTACAGTTTGTTTCTTTCAATGAATGTATTAAGCTTGAGGCATTAAATAAATGAGAGTAGCTCTACTGTTCGTGCAGTCTATTTCATTGCTTCCATCTATAATGGATGTTTCATGAAATGAATGAAGACGGTTTGTTTTCTTGAATGACTGTGTTAAGGTTCAGACATTGAATGAATGAGAGAAGCTCTAATCATTGAATCATCTCGTGCAGTTTGGTTCATTGAATCAATGGATAACGTTTGATTAATTAAATGAATGATTGAAGTTTGATTGAACGAATGAAGGACTGCAGTTTGTTTCTTACAATGAATGAGTTAAGCATGAGGCATTGAATGAATGAGAGAAGCTCATCTCATTGAAGCAATGAATAACGTTAGTTTCATTGATTGAATGAACGCACTTTGTTTCTTTCAGTGAATGCATTAAGCGAGAAGCATTACATAACTGAGAGTAGCTCAACGAATGAAGTTTGTTTCTTACAATGAACGAGTTAAGCATGAGACATTGAATGAATGAGAGAGGCTCAAGTCATTGAATCAATAAATAACGTTTGTTTCATTGATTGAATAAATTCAGTTTGTTTCCTTCAATGAATGTATTTGGCTTGAGGCATTAAATAAATGGGAGTAGCTCTACTGCTCGTGCAGTCTGTTTCATTGCAGGAATCTTTAATGCATGATTCATTGAATGAATGAAAACGGGTTGTTTCCTTGAATGAGTGTGTTAAGCTCAAGGCATTGAATGAATGAGAGAAGCTCAAATCATTGAAACATCTCGTGCAGCTTGTTTCGCTGAATCGATTGATAACGTATGAATAAATGAATGATTGAAGTTTGATTCAACGAATGAAGGACTTCAGTCTGTTTATTACAATGAACAAGTTACGCATGAGACATTGAATGAATGAGAGAGGCTCAACTCATTGAATCAATGCATAACTTTTGTTTCATTGATTGAATGAGTACAGTTTGTTTCTTTCAATGAATGTATTAAGCTTGAGGTATTAAATAAATGAGAGTAGCTCTACTGTTCGTGCACTCTGTTTCATTGCATCAATTTTTAACGCATGATTCATGGTATGATTGTAAACGGTTTGTTTCCTTGAATGAGTGTGTTAAGCTCGAGACATTGAATTAATGAGAAAAGCTCAAACCATTGATTCAACTTGTGCAGTTTGTTTGATTGAGTCAATGGATAACGTATGATTAATTGAATGAATGAATGCGGTTTGATTCAACGAATGAAGCACTACAGTTTGTTTCTTACAATGAACGAGTTAAGCATGAGACATTGAATGAATGAGAGAGGCTCAACTCATTGAATCAATGCATAACTTTTGTTTCATTGATTGAATGAGTACAGTTTGTTTCTTTCAATGAATGTATTAAGCTTGAGGCATTAAATAAATGAGAGTAGCTCTACTGTTCGTGCAGTCTATTTCATTGCTTCCATCTATAATGGATGTTTCATGAAATGAATGAAGACGGTTTGTTTTCTTGAATGACTGTGTTAAGGTTCAGACATTGAATGAATGAGAGAAGCTCTAATCATTGAATCATCTCGTGCAGTTTGGTTCATTGAATCAATGGATAACGTTTGATTAATTAAATGAATGATTGAAGTTTGATTGAACGAATGAAGGACTGCAGTTTGTTTCTTACAATGAATGAGTTAAGCATGAGGCATTGAATGAATGAGAGAAGCTCATCTCATTGAAGCAATGAATAACGTTAGTTTCATTGATTGAATGAACGCACTTTGTTTCTTTCAGTGAATGCATTAAGCGAGAAGCATTACATAACTGAGAGTAGCTCAACGAATGAAGTTTGTTTCTTACAATGAACGAGTTAAGCATGAGACATTGAATGAATGAGAGAGGCTCAAGTCATTGAATCAATAAATAACGTTTGTTTCATTGATTGAATAAATTCAGTTTGTTTCCTTCAATGAATGTATTTGGCTTGAGGCATTAAATAAATGGGAGTAGCTCTACTGCTCGTGCAGTCTGTTTCATTGCAGGAATCTTTAATGCATGATTCATTGAATGAATGAAAACGGGTTGTTTCCTTGAATGAGTGTGTTAAGCTCAAGGCATTGAATGAATGAGAGAAGCTCAAATCATTGAAACATCTCGTGCAGCTTGTTTCGCTGAATCGATTGATAACGTATGAATAAATGAATGATTGAAGTTTGATTCAACGAATGAAGGACTTCAGTCTGTTTATTACAATGAACAAGTTACGCATGAGACATTGAATGAATGAGAGAGGCTCAACTCATTGAATCAATGCATAACTTTTGTTTCATTGATTGAATGAGTACAGTTTGTTTCTTTCAATGAATGTATTAAGCTTGAGGTATTAAATAAATGAGAGTAGCTCTACTGTTCGTGCACTCTGTTTCATTGCATCAATTTTTAACGCATGATTCATGGTATGATTGTAAACGGTTTGTTTCCTTGAATGAGTGTGTTAAGCTCGAGACATTGAATTAATGAGAAAAGCTCAAACCATTGATTCAACTTGTGCAGTTTGTTTGATTGAGTCAATGGATAACGTATGATTAATTGAATGAATGAATGCGGTTTGATTCAACGAATGAAGCACTACAGTTTGTTTCTTACAATGAACGAGTTAAGCATGAGACATTGAATGAATGAGAGAGGCTCAACTCATTGAATCAATGCATAACTTTTGTTTCATTGATTGAATGAGTACAGTTTGTTTCTTTCAATGAATGTATTAAGCTTGAGGCATTAAATAAATGAGAGTAGCTCTACTGTTCGTGCAGTCTATTTCATTGCTTCCATCTATAATGGATGTTTCATGAAATGAATGAAGACGGTTTGTTTTCTTGAATGACTGTGTTAAGGTTCAGACATTGAATGAATGAGAGAAGCTCTAATCATTGAATCATCTCGTGCAGTTTGGTTCATTGAATCAATGGATAACGTTTGATTAATTAAATGAATGATTGAAGTTTGATTGAACGAATGAAGGACTGCAGTTTGTTTCTTACAATGAATGAGTTAAGCATGAGGCATTGAATGAATGAGAGAAGCTCATCTCATTGAAGCAATGAATAACGTTAGTTTCATTGATTGAATGAACGCACTTTGTTTCTTTCAGTGAATGCATTAAGCGAGAAGCATTACATAACTGAGAGTAGCTCAACGAATGAAGTTTGTTTCTTACAATGAACGAGTTAAGCATGAGACATTGAATGAATGAGAGAGGCTCAAGTCATTGAATCAATAAATAACGTTTGTTTCATTGATTGAATAAATTCAGTTTGTTTCCTTCAATGAATGTATTTGGCTTGAGGCATTAAATAAATGGGAGTAGCTCTACTGCTCGTGCAGTCTGTTTCATTGCAGGAATCTTTAATGCATGATTCATTGAATGAATGAAAACGGGTTGTTTCCTTGAATGAGTGTGTTAAGCTCAAGGCATTGAATGAATGAGAGAAGCTCAAATCATTGAAACATCTCGTGCAGCTTGTTTCGCTGAATCGATTGATAACGTATGAATAAATGAATGATTGAAGTTTGATTCAACGAATGAAGGACTTCAGTCTGTTTATTACAATGAACAAGTTACGCATGAGACATTGAATGAATGAGAGAGGCTCAACTCATTGAATCAATGCATAACTTTTGTTTCATTGATTGAATGAGTACAGTTTGTTTCTTTCAATGAATGTATTAAGCTTGAGGTATTAAATAAATGAGAGTAGCTCTACTGTTCGTGCACTCTGTTTCATTGCATCAATTTTTAACGCATGATTCATGGTATGATTGTAAACGGTTTGTTTCCTTGAATGAGTGTGTTAAGCTCGAGACATTGAATTAATGAGAAAAGCTCAAACCATTGATTCAACTTGTGCAGTTTGTTTGATTGAGTCAATGGATAACGTATGATTAATTGAATGAATGAATGCGGTTTGATTCAACGAATGAAGCACTACAGTTTGTTTCTTACAATGAACGAGTTAAGCATGAGACATTGAATGAATGAGAGAGGCTCAACTCATTGAATCAATGCATAACTTTTGTTTCATTGATTGAATGAGTACAGTTTGTTTCTTTCAATGAATGTATTAAGCTTGAGGCATTAAATAAATGAGAGTAGCTCTACTGTTCGTGCAGTCTATTTCATTGCTTCCATCTATAATGGATGTTTCATGAAATGAATGAAGACGGTTTGTTTTCTTGAATGACTGTGTTAAGGTTCAGACATTGAATGAATGAGAGAAGCTCTAATCATTGAATCATCTCGTGCAGTTTGGTTCATTGAATCAATGGATAACGTTTGATTAATTAAATGAATGATTGAAGTTTGATTGAACGAATGAAGGACTGCAGTTTGTTTCTTACAATGAATGAGTTAAGCATGAGGCATTGAATGAATGAGAGAAGCTCATCTCATTGAAGCAATGAATAACGTTAGTTTCATTGATTGAATGAACGCACTTTGTTTCTTTCAGTGAATGCATTAAGCGAGAAGCATTACATAACTGAGAGTAGCTCAACGAATGAAGTTTGTTTCTTACAATGAACGAGTTAAGCATGAGACATTGAATGAATGAGAGAGGCTCAAGTCATTGAATCAATAAATAACGTTTGTTTCATTGATTGAATAAATTCAGTTTGTTTCCTTCAATGAATGTATTTGGCTTGAGGCATTAAATAAATGGGAGTAGCTCTACTGCTCGTGCAGTCTGTTTCATTGCAGGAATCTTTAATGCATGATTCATTGAATGAATGAAAACGGGTTGTTTCCTTGAATGAGTGTGTTAAGCTCAAGGCATTGAATGAATGAGAGAAGCTCAAATCATTGAAACATCTCGTGCAGCTTGTTTCGCTGAATCGATTGATAACGTATGAATAAATGAATGATTGAAGTTTGATTCAACGAATGAAGGACTTCAGTCTGTTTATTACAATGAACAAGTTACGCATGAGACATTGAATGAATGAGAGAGGCTCAACTCATTGAATCAATGCATAACTTTTGTTTCATTGATTGAATGAGTACAGTTTGTTTCTTTCAATGAATGTATTAAGCTTGAGGTATTAAATAAATGAGAGTAGCTCTACTGTTCGTGCACTCTGTTTCATTGCATCAATTTTTAACGCATGATTCATGGTATGATTGTAAACGGTTTGTTTCCTTGAATGAGTGTGTTAAGCTCGAGACATTGAATTAATGAGAAAAGCTCAAACCATTGATTCAACTTGTGCAGTTTGTTTGATTGAGTCAATGGATAACGTATGATTAATTGAATGAATGAATGCGGTTTGATTCAACGAATGAAGCACTACAGTTTGTTTCTTACAATGAACGAGTTAAGCATGAGACATTGAATGAATGAGAGAGGCTCAACTCATTGAATCAATGCATAACTTTTGTTTCATTGATTGAATGAGTACAGTTTGTTTCTTTCAATGAATGTATTAAGCTTGAGGCATTAAATAAATGAGAGTAGCTCTACTGTTCGTGCAGTCTATTTCATTGCTTCCATCTATAATGGATGTTTCATGAAATGAATGAAGACGGTTTGTTTTCTTGAATGACTGTGTTAAGGTTCAGACATTGAATGAATGAGAGAAGCTCTAATCATTGAATCATCTCGTGCAGTTTGGTTCATTGAATCAATGGATAACGTTTGATTAATTAAATGAATGATTGAAGTTTGATTGAACGAATGAAGGACTGCAGTTTGTTTCTTACAATGAATGAGTTAAGCATGAGGCATTGAATGAATGAGAGAAGCTCATCTCATTGAAGCAATGAATAACGTTAGTTTCATTGATTGAATGAACGCACTTTGTTTCTTTCAGTGAATGCATTAAGCGAGAAGCATTACATAACTGAGAGTAGCTCAACGAATGAAGTTTGTTTCTTACAATGAACGAGTTAAGCATGAGACATTGAATGAATGAGAGAGGCTCAAGTCATTGAATCAATAAATAACGTTTGTTTCATTGATTGAATAAATTCAGTTTGTTTCCTTCAATGAATGTATTTGGCTTGAGGCATTAAATAAATGGGAGTAGCTCTACTGCTCGTGCAGTCTGTTTCATTGCAGGAATCTTTAATGCATGATTCATTGAATGAATGAAAACGGGTTGTTTCCTTGAATGAGTGTGTTAAGCTCAAGGCATTGAATGAATGAGAGAAGCTCAAATCATTGAAACATCTCGTGCAGCTTGTTTCGCTGAATCGATTGATAACGTATGAATAAATGAATGATTGAAGTTTGATTCAACGAATGAAGGACTTCAGTCTGTTTATTACAATGAACAAGTTACGCATGAGACATTGAATGAATGAGAGAGGCTCAACTCATTGAATCAATGCATAACTTTTGTTTCATTGATTGAATGAGTACAGTTTGTTTCTTTCAATGAATGTATTAAGCTTGAGGTATTAAATAAATGAGAGTAGCTCTACTGTTCGTGCACTCTGTTTCATTGCATCAATTTTTAACGCATGATTCATGGTATGATTGTAAACGGTTTGTTTCCTTGAATGAGTGTGTTAAGCTCGAGACATTGAATTAATGAGAAAAGCTCAAACCATTGATTCAACTTGTGCAGTTTGTTTGATTGAGTCAATGGATAACGTATGATTAATTGAATGAATGAATGCGGTTTGATTCAACGAATGAAGCACTACAGTTTGTTTCTTACAATGAACGAGTTAAGCATGAGACATTGAATGAATGAGAGAGGCTCAACTCATTGAATCAATGCATAACTTTTGTTTCATTGATTGAATGAGTACAGTTTGTTTCTTTCAATGAATGTATTAAGCTTGAGGCATTAAATAAATGAGAGTAGCTCTACTGTTCGTGCAGTCTATTTCATTGCTTCCATCTATAATGGATGTTTCATGAAATGAATGAAGACGGTTTGTTTTCTTGAATGACTGTGTTAAGGTTCAGACATTGAATGAATGAGAGAAGCTCTAATCATTGAATCATCTCGTGCAGTTTGGTTCATTGAATCAATGGATAACGTTTGATTAATTAAATGAATGATTGAAGTTTGATTGAACGAATGAAGGACTGCAGTTTGTTTCTTACAATGAATGAGTTAAGCATGAGGCATTGAATGAATGAGAGAAGCTCATCTCATTGAAGCAATGAATAACGTTAGTTTCATTGATTGAATGAACGCACTTTGTTTCTTTCAGTGAATGCATTAAGCGAGAAGCATTACATAACTGAGAGTAGCTCAACGAATGAAGTTTGTTTCTTACAATGAACGAGTTAAGCATGAGACATTGAATGAATGAGAGAGGCTCAAGTCATTGAATCAATAAATAACGTTTGTTTCATTGATTGAATAAATTCAGTTTGTTTCCTTCAATGAATGTATTTGGCTTGAGGCATTAAATAAATGGGAGTAGCTCTACTGCTCGTGCAGTCTGTTTCATTGCAGGAATCTTTAATGCATGATTCATTGAATGAATGAAAACGGGTTGTTTCCTTGAATGAGTGTGTTAAGCTCAAGGCATTGAATGAATGAGAGAAGCTCAAATCATTGAAACATCTCGTGCAGCTTGTTTCGCTGAATCGATTGATAACGTATGAATAAATGAATGATTGAAGTTTGATTCAACGAATGAAGGACTTCAGTCTGTTTATTACAATGAACAAGTTACGCATGAGACATTGAATGAATGAGAGAGGCTCAACTCATTGAATCAATGCATAACTTTTGTTTCATTGATTGAATGAGTACAGTTTGTTTCTTTCAATGAATGTATTAAGCTTGAGGTATTAAATAAATGAGAGTAGCTCTACTGTTCGTGCACTCTGTTTCATTGCATCAATTTTTAACGCATGATTCATGGTATGATTGTAAACGGTTTGTTTCCTTGAATGAGTGTGTTAAGCTCGAGACATTGAATTAATGAGAAAAGCTCAAACCATTGATTCAACTTGTGCAGTTTGTTTGATTGAGTCAATGGATAACGTATGATTAATTGAATGAATGAATGCGGTTTGATTCAACGAATGAAGCACTACAGTTTGTTTCTTACAATGAACGAGTTAAGCATGAGACATTGAATGAATGAGAGAGGCTCAACTCATTGAATCAATGCATAACTTTTGTTTCATTGATTGAATGAGTACAGTTTGTTTCTTTCAATGAATGTATTAAGCTTGAGGCATTAAATAAATGAGAGTAGCTCTACTGTTCGTGCAGTCTATTTCATTGCTTCCATCTATAATGGATGTTTCATGAAATGAATGAAGACGGTTTGTTTTCTTGAATGACTGTGTTAAGGTTCAGACATTGAATGAATGAGAGAAGCTCTAATCATTGAATCATCTCGTGCAGTTTGGTTCATTGAATCAATGGATAACGTTTGATTAATTAAATGAATGATTGAAGTTTGATTGAACGAATGAAGGACTGCAGTTTGTTTCTTACAATGAATGAGTTAAGCATGAGGCATTGAATGAATGAGAGAAGCTCATCTCATTGAAGCAATGAATAACGTTAGTTTCATTGATTGAATGAACGCACTTTGTTTCTTTCAGTGAATGCATTAAGCGAGAAGCATTACATAACTGAGAGTAGCTCAACGAATGAAGTTTGTTTCTTACAATGAACGAGTTAAGCATGAGACATTGAATGAATGAGAGAGGCTCAAGTCATTGAATCAATAAATAACGTTTGTTTCATTGATTGAATAAATTCAGTTTGTTTCCTTCAATGAATGTATTTGGCTTGAGGCATTAAATAAATGGGAGTAGCTCTACTGCTCGTGCAGTCTGTTTCATTGCAGGAATCTTTAATGCATGATTCATTGAATGAATGAAAACGGGTTGTTTCCTTGAATGAGTGTGTTAAGCTCAAGGCATTGAATGAATGAGAGAAGCTCAAATCATTGAAACATCTCGTGCAGCTTGTTTCGCTGAATCGATTGATAACGTATGAATAAATGAATGATTGAAGTTTGATTCAACGAATGAAGGACTTCAGTCTGTTTATTACAATGAACAAGTTACGCATGAGACATTGAATGAATGAGAGAGGCTCAACTCATTGAATCAATGCATAACTTTTGTTTCATTGATTGAATGAGTACAGTTTGTTTCTTTCAATGAATGTATTAAGCTTGAGGTATTAAATAAATGAGAGTAGCTCTACTGTTCGTGCACTCTGTTTCATTGCATCAATTTTTAACGCATGATTCATGGTATGATTGTAAACGGTTTGTTTCCTTGAATGAGTGTGTTAAGCTCGAGACATTGAATTAATGAGAAAAGCTCAAACCATTGATTCAACTTGTGCAGTTTGTTTGATTGAGTCAATGGATAACGTATGATTAATTGAATGAATGAATGCGGTTTGATTCAACGAATGAAGCACTACAGTTTGTTTCTTACAATGAACGAGTTAAGCATGAGACATTGAATGAATGAGAGAGGCTCAACTCATTGAATCAATGCATAACTTTTGTTTCATTGATTGAATGAGTACAGTTTGTTTCTTTCAATGAATGTATTAAGCTTGAGGCATTAAATAAATGAGAGTAGCTCTACTGTTCGTGCAGTCTATTTCATTGCTTCCATCTATAATGGATGTTTCATGAAATGAATGAAGACGGTTTGTTTTCTTGAATGACTGTGTTAAGGTTCAGACATTGAATGAATGAGAGAAGCTCTAATCATTGAATCATCTCGTGCAGTTTGGTTCATTGAATCAATGGATAACGTTTGATTAATTAAATGAATGATTGAAGTTTGATTGAACGAATGAAGGACTGCAGTTTGTTTCTTACAATGAATGAGTTAAGCATGAGGCATTGAATGAATGAGAGAAGCTCATCTCATTGAAGCAATGAATAACGTTAGTTTCATTGATTGAATGAACGCACTTTGTTTCTTTCAGTGAATGCATTAAGCGAGAAGCATTACATAACTGAGAGTAGCTCAACGAATGAAGTTTGTTTCTTACAATGAACGAGTTAAGCATGAGACATTGAATGAATGAGAGAGGCTCAAGTCATTGAATCAATAAATAACGTTTGTTTCATTGATTGAATAAATTCAGTTTGTTTCCTTCAATGAATGTATTTGGCTTGAGGCATTAAATAAATGGGAGTAGCTCTACTGCTCGTGCAGTCTGTTTCATTGCAGGAATCTTTAATGCATGATTCATTGAATGAATGAAAACGGGTTGTTTCCTTGAATGAGTGTGTTAAGCTCAAGGCATTGAATGAATGAGAGAAGCTCAAATCATTGAAACATCTCGTGCAGCTTGTTTCGCTGAATCGATTGATAACGTATGAATAAATGAATGATTGAAGTTTGATTCAACGAATGAAGGACTTCAGTCTGTTTATTACAATGAACAAGTTACGCATGAGACATTGAATGAATGAGAGAGGCTCAACTCATTGAATCAATGCATAACTTTTGTTTCATTGATTGAATGAGTACAGTTTGTTTCTTTCAATGAATGTATTAAGCTTGAGGTATTAAATAAATGAGAGTAGCTCTACTGTTCGTGCACTCTGTTTCATTGCATCAATTTTTAACGCATGATTCATGGTATGATTGTAAACGGTTTGTTTCCTTGAATGAGTGTGTTAAGCTCGAGACATTGAATTAATGAGAAAAGCTCAAACCATTGATTCAACTTGTGCAGTTTGTTTGATTGAGTCAATGGATAACGTATGATTAATTGAATGAATGAATGCGGTTTGATTCAACGAATGAAGCACTACAGTTTGTTTCTTACAATGAACGAGTTAAGCATGAGACATTGAATGAATGAGAGAGGCTCAACTCATTGAATCAATGCATAACTTTTGTTTCATTGATTGAATGAGTACAGTTTGTTTCTTTCAATGAATGTATTAAGCTTGAGGCATTAAATAAATGAGAGTAGCTCTACTGTTCGTGCAGTCTATTTCATTGCTTCCATCTATAATGGATGTTTCATGAAATGAATGAAGACGGTTTGTTTTCTTGAATGACTGTGTTAAGGTTCAGACATTGAATGAATGAGAGAAGCTCTAATCATTGAATCATCTCGTGCAGTTTGGTTCATTGAATCAATGGATAACGTTTGATTAATTAAATGAATGATTGAAGTTTGATTGAACGAATGAAGGACTGCAGTTTGTTTCTTACAATGAATGAGTTAAGCATGAGGCATTGAATGAATGAGAGAAGCTCATCTCATTGAAGCAATGAATAACGTTAGTTTCATTGATTGAATGAACGCACTTTGTTTCTTTCAGTGAATGCATTAAGCGAGAAGCATTACATAACTGAGAGTAGCTCAACGAATGAAGTTTGTTTCTTACAATGAACGAGTTAAGCATGAGACATTGAATGAATGAGAGAGGCTCAAGTCATTGAATCAATAAATAACGTTTGTTTCATTGATTGAATAAATTCAGTTTGTTTCCTTCAATGAATGTATTTGGCTTGAGGCATTAAATAAATGGGAGTAGCTCTACTGCTCGTGCAGTCTGTTTCATTGCAGGAATCTTTAATGCATGATTCATTGAATGAATGAAAACGGGTTGTTTCCTTGAATGAGTGTGTTAAGCTCAAGGCATTGAATGAATGAGAGAAGCTCAAATCATTGAAACATCTCGTGCAGCTTGTTTCGCTGAATCGATTGATAACGTATGAATAAATGAATGATTGAAGTTTGATTCAACGAATGAAGGACTTCAGTCTGTTTATTACAATGAACAAGTTACGCATGAGACATTGAATGAATGAGAGAGGCTCAACTCATTGAATCAATGCATAACTTTTGTTTCATTGATTGAATGAGTACAGTTTGTTTCTTTCAATGAATGTATTAAGCTTGAGGTATTAAATAAATGAGAGTAGCTCTACTGTTCGTGCACTCTGTTTCATTGCATCAATTTTTAACGCATGATTCATGGTATGATTGTAAACGGTTTGTTTCCTTGAATGAGTGTGTTAAGCTCGAGACATTGAATTAATGAGAAAAGCTCAAACCATTGATTCAACTTGTGCAGTTTGTTTGATTGAGTCAATGGATAACGTATGATTAATTGAATGAATGAATGCGGTTTGATTCAACGAATGAAGCACTACAGTTTGTTTCTTACAATGAACGAGTTAAGCATGAGACATTGAATGAATGAGAGAGGCTCAACTCATTGAATCAATGCATAACTTTTGTTTCATTGATTGAATGAGTACAGTTTGTTTCTTTCAATGAATGTATTAAGCTTGAGGCATTAAATAAATGAGAGTAGCTCTACTGTTCGTGCAGTCTATTTCATTGCTTCCATCTATAATGGATGTTTCATGAAATGAATGAAGACGGTTTGTTTTCTTGAATGACTGTGTTAAGGTTCAGACATTGAATGAATGAGAGAAGCTCTAATCATTGAATCATCTCGTGCAGTTTGGTTCATTGAATCAATGGATAACGTTTGATTAATTAAATGAATGATTGAAGTTTGATTGAACGAATGAAGGACTGCAGTTTGTTTCTTACAATGAATGAGTTAAGCATGAGGCATTGAATGAATGAGAGAAGCTCATCTCATTGAAGCAATGAATAACGTTAGTTTCATTGATTGAATGAACGCACTTTGTTTCTTTCAGTGAATGCATTAAGCGAGAAGCATTACATAACTGAGAGTAGCTCAACGAATGAAGTTTGTTTCTTACAATGAACGAGTTAAGCATGAGACATTGAATGAATGAGAGAGGCTCAAGTCATTGAATCAATAAATAACGTTTGTTTCATTGATTGAATAAATTCAGTTTGTTTCCTTCAATGAATGTATTTGGCTTGAGGCATTAAATAAATGGGAGTAGCTCTACTGCTCGTGCAGTCTGTTTCATTGCAGGAATCTTTAATGCATGATTCATTGAATGAATGAAAACGGGTTGTTTCCTTGAATGAGTGTGTTAAGCTCAAGGCATTGAATGAATGAGAGAAGCTCAAATCATTGAAACATCTCGTGCAGCTTGTTTCGCTGAATCGATTGATAACGTATGAATAAATGAATGATTGAAGTTTGATTCAACGAATGAAGGACTTCAGTCTGTTTATTACAATGAACAAGTTACGCATGAGACATTGAATGAATGAGAGAGGCTCAACTCATTGAATCAATGCATAACTTTTGTTTCATTGATTGAATGAGTACAGTTTGTTTCTTTCAATGAATGTATTAAGCTTGAGGTATTAAATAAATGAGAGTAGCTCTACTGTTCGTGCACTCTGTTTCATTGCATCAATTTTTAACGCATGATTCATGGTATGATTGTAAACGGTTTGTTTCCTTGAATGAGTGTGTTAAGCTCGAGACATTGAATTAATGAGAAAAGCTCAAACCATTGATTCAACTTGTGCAGTTTGTTTGATTGAGTCAATGGATAACGTATGATTAATTGAATGAATGAATGCGGTTTGATTCAACGAATGAAGCACTACAGTTTGTTTCTTACAATGAACGAGTTAAGCATGAGACATTGAATGAATGAGAGAGGCTCAACTCATTGAATCAATGCATAACTTTTGTTTCATTGATTGAATGAGTACAGTTTGTTTCTTTCAATGAATGTATTAAGCTTGAGGCATTAAATAAATGAGAGTAGCTCTACTGTTCGTGCAGTCTATTTCATTGCTTCCATCTATAATGGATGTTTCATGAAATGAATGAAGACGGTTTGTTTTCTTGAATGACTGTGTTAAGGTTCAGACATTGAATGAATGAGAGAAGCTCTAATCATTGAATCATCTCGTGCAGTTTGGTTCATTGAATCAATGGATAACGTTTGATTAATTAAATGAATGATTGAAGTTTGATTGAACGAATGAAGGACTGCAGTTTGTTTCTTACAATGAATGAGTTAAGCATGAGGCATTGAATGAATGAGAGAAGCTCATCTCATTGAAGCAATGAATAACGTTAGTTTCATTGATTGAATGAACGCACTTTGTTTCTTTCAGTGAATGCATTAAGCGAGAAGCATTACATAACTGAGAGTAGCTCAACGAATGAAGTTTGTTTCTTACAATGAACGAGTTAAGCATGAGACATTGAATGAATGAGAGAGGCTCAAGTCATTGAATCAATAAATAACGTTTGTTTCATTGATTGAATAAATTCAGTTTGTTTCCTTCAATGAATGTATTTGGCTTGAGGCATTAAATAAATGGGAGTAGCTCTACTGCTCGTGCAGTCTGTTTCATTGCAGGAATCTTTAATGCATGATTCATTGAATGAATGAAAACGGGTTGTTTCCTTGAATGAGTGTGTTAAGCTCAAGGCATTGAATGAATGAGAGAAGCTCAAATCATTGAAACATCTCGTGCAGCTTGTTTCGCTGAATCGATTGATAACGTATGAATAAATGAATGATTGAAGTTTGATTCAACGAATGAAGGACTTCAGTCTGTTTATTACAATGAACAAGTTACGCATGAGACATTGAATGAATGAGAGAGGCTCAACTCATTGAATCAATGCATAACTTTTGTTTCATTGATTGAATGAGTACAGTTTGTTTCTTTCAATGAATGTATTAAGCTTGAGGTATTAAATAAATGAGAGTAGCTCTACTGTTCGTGCACTCTGTTTCATTGCATCAATTTTTAACGCATGATTCATGGTATGATTGTAAACGGTTTGTTTCCTTGAATGAGTGTGTTAAGCTCGAGACATTGAATTAATGAGAAAAGCTCAAACCATTGATTCAACTTGTGCAGTTTGTTTGATTGAGTCAATGGATAACGTATGATTAATTGAATGAATGAATGCGGTTTGATTCAACGAATGAAGCACTACAGTTTGTTTCTTACAATGAACGAGTTAAGCATGAGACATTGAATGAATGAGAGAGGCTCAACTCATTGAATCAATGCATAACTTTTGTTTCATTGATTGAATGAGTACAGTTTGTTTCTTTCAATGAATGTATTAAGCTTGAGGCATTAAATAAATGAGAGTAGCTCTACTGTTCGTGCAGTCTATTTCATTGCTTCCATCTATAATGGATGTTTCATGAAATGAATGAAGACGGTTTGTTTTCTTGAATGACTGTGTTAAGGTTCAGACATTGAATGAATGAGAGAAGCTCTAATCATTGAATCATCTCGTGCAGTTTGGTTCATTGAATCAATGGATAACGTTTGATTAATTAAATGAATGATTGAAGTTTGATTGAACGAATGAAGGACTGCAGTTTGTTTCTTACAATGAATGAGTTAAGCATGAGGCATTGAATGAATGAGAGAAGCTCATCTCATTGAAGCAATGAATAACGTTAGTTTCATTGATTGAATGAACGCACTTTGTTTCTTTCAGTGAATGCATTAAGCGAGAAGCATTACATAACTGAGAGTAGCTCAACGAATGAAGTTTGTTTCTTACAATGAACGAGTTAAGCATGAGACATTGAATGAATGAGAGAGGCTCAAGTCATTGAATCAATAAATAACGTTTGTTTCATTGATTGAATAAATTCAGTTTGTTTCCTTCAATGAATGTATTTGGCTTGAGGCATTAAATAAATGGGAGTAGCTCTACTGCTCGTGCAGTCTGTTTCATTGCAGGAATCTTTAATGCATGATTCATTGAATGAATGAAAACGGGTTGTTTCCTTGAATGAGTGTGTTAAGCTCAAGGCATTGAATGAATGAGAGAAGCTCAAATCATTGAAACATCTCGTGCAGCTTGTTTCGCTGAATCGATTGATAACGTATGAATAAATGAATGATTGAAGTTTGATTCAACGAATGAAGGACTTCAGTCTGTTTATTACAATGAACAAGTTACGCATGAGACATTGAATGAATGAGAGAGGCTCAACTCATTGAATCAATGCATAACTTTTGTTTCATTGATTGAATGAGTACAGTTTGTTTCTTTCAATGAATGTATTAAGCTTGAGGTATTAAATAAATGAGAGTAGCTCTACTGTTCGTGCACTCTGTTTCATTGCATCAATTTTTAACGCATGATTCATGGTATGATTGTAAACGGTTTGTTTCCTTGAATGAGTGTGTTAAGCTCGAGACATTGAATTAATGAGAAAAGCTCAAACCATTGATTCAACTTGTGCAGTTTGTTTGATTGAGTCAATGGATAACGTATGATTAATTGAATGAATGAATGCGGTTTGATTCAACGAATGAAGCACTACAGTTTGTTTCTTACAATGAACGAGTTAAGCATGAGACATTGAATGAATGAGAGAGGCTCAACTCATTGAATCAATGCATAACTTTTGTTTCATTGATTGAATGAGTACAGTTTGTTTCTTTCAATGAATGTATTAAGCTTGAGGCATTAAATAAATGAGAGTAGCTCTACTGTTCGTGCAGTCTATTTCATTGCTTCCATCTATAATGGATGTTTCATGAAATGAATGAAGACGGTTTGTTTTCTTGAATGACTGTGTTAAGGTTCAGACATTGAATGAATGAGAGAAGCTCTAATCATTGAATCATCTCGTGCAGTTTGGTTCATTGAATCAATGGATAACGTTTGATTAATTAAATGAATGATTGAAGTTTGATTGAACGAATGAAGGACTGCAGTTTGTTTCTTACAATGAATGAGTTAAGCATGAGGCATTGAATGAATGAGAGAAGCTCATCTCATTGAAGCAATGAATAACGTTAGTTTCATTGATTGAATGAACGCACTTTGTTTCTTTCAGTGAATGCATTAAGCGAGAAGCATTACATAACTGAGAGTAGCTCAACGAATGAAGTTTGTTTCTTACAATGAACGAGTTAAGCATGAGACATTGAATGAATGAGAGAGGCTCAAGTCATTGAATCAATAAATAACGTTTGTTTCATTGATTGAATAAATTCAGTTTGTTTCCTTCAATGAATGTATTTGGCTTGAGGCATTAAATAAATGGGAGTAGCTCTACTGCTCGTGCAGTCTGTTTCATTGCAGGAATCTTTAATGCATGATTCATTGAATGAATGAAAACGGGTTGTTTCCTTGAATGAGTGTGTTAAGCTCAAGGCATTGAATGAATGAGAGAAGCTCAAATCATTGAAACATCTCGTGCAGCTTGTTTCGCTGAATCGATTGATAACGTATGAATAAATGAATGATTGAAGTTTGATTCAACGAATGAAGGACTTCAGTCTGTTTATTACAATGAACAAGTTACGCATGAGACATTGAATGAATGAGAGAGGCTCAACTCATTGAATCAATGCATAACTTTTGTTTCATTGATTGAATGAGTACAGTTTGTTTCTTTCAATGAATGTATTAAGCTTGAGGTATTAAATAAATGAGAGTAGCTCTACTGTTCGTGCACTCTGTTTCATTGCATCAATTTTTAACGCATGATTCATGGTATGATTGTAAACGGTTTGTTTCCTTGAATGAGTGTGTTAAGCTCGAGACATTGAATTAATGAGAAAAGCTCAAACCATTGATTCAACTTGTGCAGTTTGTTTGATTGAGTCAATGGATAACGTATGATTAATTGAATGAATGAATGCGGTTTGATTCAACGAATGAAGCACTACAGTTTGTTTCTTACAATGAACGAGTTAAGCATGAGACATTGAATGAATGAGAGAGGCTCAACTCATTGAATCAATGCATAACTTTTGTTTCATTGATTGAATGAGTACAGTTTGTTTCTTTCAATGAATGTATTAAGCTTGAGGCATTAAATAAATGAGAGTAGCTCTACTGTTCGTGCAGTCTATTTCATTGCTTCCATCTATAATGGATGTTTCATGAAATGAATGAAGACGGTTTGTTTTCTTGAATGACTGTGTTAAGGTTCAGACATTGAATGAATGAGAGAAGCTCTAATCATTGAATCATCTCGTGCAGTTTGGTTCATTGAATCAATGGATAACGTTTGATTAATTAAATGAATGATTGAAGTTTGATTGAACGAATGAAGGACTGCAGTTTGTTTCTTACAATGAATGAGTTAAGCATGAGGCATTGAATGAATGAGAGAAGCTCATCTCATTGAAGCAATGAATAACGTTAGTTTCATTGATTGAATGAACGCACTTTGTTTCTTTCAGTGAATGCATTAAGCGAGAAGCATTACATAACTGAGAGTAGCTCAACGAATGAAGTTTGTTTCTTACAATGAACGAGTTAAGCATGAGACATTGAATGAATGAGAGAGGCTCAAGTCATTGAATCAATAAATAACGTTTGTTTCATTGATTGAATAAATTCAGTTTGTTTCCTTCAATGAATGTATTTGGCTTGAGGCATTAAATAAATGGGAGTAGCTCTACTGCTCGTGCAGTCTGTTTCATTGCAGGAATCTTTAATGCATGATTCATTGAATGAATGAAAACGGGTTGTTTCCTTGAATGAGTGTGTTAAGCTCAAGGCATTGAATGAATGAGAGAAGCTCAAATCATTGAAACATCTCGTGCAGCTTGTTTCGCTGAATCGATTGATAACGTATGAATAAATGAATGATTGAAGTTTGATTCAACGAATGAAGGACTTCAGTCTGTTTATTACAATGAACAAGTTACGCATGAGACATTGAATGAATGAGAGAGGCTCAACTCATTGAATCAATGCATAACTTTTGTTTCATTGATTGAATGAGTACAGTTTGTTTCTTTCAATGAATGTATTAAGCTTGAGGCATTAAATAAATGAGAGTAGCTCTACTGTTCGTGCACTCTGTTTCATTGCATCAATTTTTAACGCATGATTCATGGTATGATTGTAAACGGTTTGTTTCCTTGAATGAGTGTGTTAAGGTTCAGACATTGAATGAATGAGAGAAGCTCTAATCATTGAATCAACTCGTGCAGTTTGTTTCATTGAATCAATGGATAACGTTTGATTAATTAAATGAATGATTGAAGTTTGATTGAACGAATGAAGGACTGCAGTTTGTTTCTTACAATGAATGAGTTAAGCATGAGGCATTGAATGAATGAGAGAAGCTCATCTCATTGAAGCAATGAATAACGTTAGTTTCATTGATTGAATGAACGCACTTTGTTTCTTTCAGTGAATGCATTAAGCGAGAAGCATTACATAACTGAGAGTAGCTCAACGAATGAAGTTTGTTTCTTACAATGAACGAGTTAAGCATGAGACATTGAATGAATGAGAGAGGCTCAAGTCATTGAATCAATAAATAACGTTTGTTTCATTGATTGAATAAATTCAGTTTGTTTCCTTCAATGAATGTATTTGGCTTGAGGCATTAAATAAATGGGAGTAGCTCTACTGCTCGTGCAGTCTGTTTCATTGCAGGAATCTTTAATGCATGATTCATTGAATGAATGAAAACGGGTTGTTTCCTTGAATGAGTGTGTTAAGCTCAAGGCATTGAATGAATGAGAGAAGCTCAAATCATTGAAACATCTCGTGCAGCTTGTTTCGCTGAATCGATTGATAACGTATGAATAAATGAATGATTGAAGTTTGATTCAACGAATGAAGGACTTCAGTCTGTTTATTACAATGAACAAGTTACGCATGAGACATTGAATGAATGAGAGAGGCTCAACTCATTGAATCAATGCATAACTTTTGTTTCATTGATTGAATGAGTACAGTTTGTTTCTTTCAATGAATGTATTAAGCTTGAGGTATTAAATAAATGAGAGTAGCTCTACTGTTCGTGCACTCTGTTTCATTGCATCAATTTTTAACGCATGATTCATGGTATGATTGTAAACGGTTTGTTTCCTTGAATGAGTGTGTTAAGCTCGAGACATTGAATTAATGAGAAAAGCTCAAACCATTGATTCAACTTGTGCAGTTTGTTTGATTGAGTCAATGGATAACGTATGATTAATTGAATGAATGAATGCGGTTTGATTCAACGAATGAAGCACTACAGTTTGTTTCTTACAATGAACGAGTTAAGCATGAGACATTGAATGAATGAGAGAGGCTCAACTCATTGAATCAATGCATAACTTTTGTTTCATTGATTGAATGAGTACAGTTTGTTTCTTTCAATGAATGTATTAAGCTTGAGGCATTAAATAAATGAGAGTAGCTCTACTGTTCGTGCAGTCTATTTCATTGCTTCCATCTATAATGGATGTTTCATGAAATGAATGAAGACGGTTTGTTTTCTTGAATGACTGTGTTAAGGTTCAGACATTGAATGAATGAGAGAAGCTCTAATCATTGAATCATCTCGTGCAGTTTGGTTCATTGAATCAATGGATAACGTTTGATTAATTAAATGAATGATTGAAGTTTGATTGAACGAATGAAGGACTGCAGTTTGTTTCTTACAATGAATGAGTTAAGCATGAGGCATTGAATGAATGAGAGAAGCTCATCTCATTGAAGCAATGAATAACGTTAGTTTCATTGATTGAATGAACGCACTTTGTTTCTTTCAGTGAATGCATTAAGCGAGAAGCATTACATAACTGAGAGTAGCTCAACGAATGAAGTTTGTTTCTTACAATGAACGAGTTAAGCATGAGACATTGAATGAATGAGAGAGGCTCAAGTCATTGAATCAATAAATAACGTTTGTTTCATTGATTGAATAAATTCAGTTTGTTTCCTTCAATGAATGTATTTGGCTTGAGGCATTAAATAAATGGGAGTAGCTCTACTGCTCGTGCAGTCTGTTTCATTGCAGGAATCTTTAATGCATGATTCATTGAATGAATGAAAACGGGTTGTTTCCTTGAATGAGTGTGTTAAGCTCAAGGCATTGAATGAATGAGAGAAGCTCAAATCATTGAAACATCTCGTGCAGCTTGTTTCGCTGAATCGATTGATAACGTATGAATAAATGAATGATTGAAGTTTGATTCAACGAATGAAGGACTTCAGTCTGTTTATTACAATGAACAAGTTACGCATGAGACATTGAATGAATGAGAGAGGCTCAACTCATTGAATCAATGCATAACTTTTGTTTCATTGATTGAATGAGTACAGTTTGTTTCTTTCAATGAATGTATTAAGCTTGAGGTATTAAATAAATGAGAGTAGCTCTACTGTTCGTGCACTCTGTTTCATTGCATCAATTTTTAACGCATGATTCATGGTATGATTGTAAACGGTTTGTTTCCTTGAATGAGTGTGTTAAGCTCGAGACATTGAATTAATGAGAAAAGCTCAAACCATTGATTCAACTTGTGCAGTTTGTTTGATTGAGTCAATGGATAACGTATGATTAATTGAATGAATGAATGCGGTTTGATTCAACGAATGAAGCACTACAGTTTGTTTCTTACAATGAACGAGTTAAGCATGAGACATTGAATGAATGAGAGAGGCTCAACTCATTGAATCAATGCATAACTTTTGTTTCATTGATTGAATGAGTACAGTTTGTTTCTTTCAATGAATGTATTAAGCTTGAGGCATTAAATAAATGAGAGTAGCTCTACTGTTCGTGCAGTCTATTTCATTGCTTCCATCTATAATGGATGTTTCATGAAATGAATGAAGACGGTTTGTTTTCTTGAATGACTGTGTTAAGGTTCAGACATTGAATGAATGAGAGAAGCTCTAATCATTGAATCATCTCGTGCAGTTTGGTTCATTGAATCAATGGATAACGTTTGATTAATTAAATGAATGATTGAAGTTTGATTGAACGAATGAAGGACTGCAGTTTGTTTCTTACAATGAATGAGTTAAGCATGAGGCATTGAATGAATGAGAGAAGCTCATCTCATTGAAGCAATGAATAACGTTAGTTTCATTGATTGAATGAACGCACTTTGTTTCTTTCAGTGAATGCATTAAGCGAGAAGCATTACATAACTGAGAGTAGCTCAACGAATGAAGTTTGTTTCTTACAATGAACGAGTTAAGCATGAGACATTGAATGAATGAGAGAGGCTCAAGTCATTGAATCAATAAATAACGTTTGTTTCATTGATTGAATAAATTCAGTTTGTTTCCTTCAATGAATGTATTTGGCTTGAGGCATTAAATAAATGGGAGTAGCTCTACTGCTCGTGCAGTCTGTTTCATTGCAGGAATCTTTAATGCATGATTCATTGAATGAATGAAAACGGGTTGTTTCCTTGAATGAGTGTGTTAAGCTCAAGGCATTGAATGAATGAGAGAAGCTCAAATCATTGAAACATCTCGTGCAGCTTGTTTCGCTGAATCGATTGATAACGTATGAATAAATGAATGATTGAAGTTTGATTCAACGAATGAAGGACTTCAGTCTGTTTATTACAATGAACAAGTTACGCATGAGACATTGAATGAATGAGAGAGGCTCAACTCATTGAATCAATGCATAACTTTTGTTTCATTGATTGAATGAGTACAGTTTGTTTCTTTCAATGAATGTATTAAGCTTGAGGTATTAAATAAATGAGAGTAGCTCTACTGTTCGTGCACTCTGTTTCATTGCATCAATTTTTAACGCATGATTCATGGTATGATTGTAAACGGTTTGTTTCCTTGAATGAGTGTGTTAAGCTCGAGACATTGAATTAATGAGAAAAGCTCAAACCATTGATTCAACTTGTGCAGTTTGTTTGATTGAGTCAATGGATAACGTATGATTAATTGAATGAATGAATGCGGTTTGATTCAACGAATGAAGCACTACAGTTTGTTTCTTACAATGAACGAGTTAAGCATGAGACATTGAATGAATGAGAGAGGCTCAACTCATTGAATCAATGCATAACTTTTGTTTCATTGATTGAATGAGTACAGTTTGTTTCTTTCAATGAATGTATTAAGCTTGAGGCATTAAATAAATGAGAGTAGCTCTACTGTTCGTGCAGTCTATTTCATTGCTTCCATCTATAATGGATGTTTCATGAAATGAATGAAGACGGTTTGTTTTCTTGAATGACTGTGTTAAGGTTCAGACATTGAATGAATGAGAGAAGCTCTAATCATTGAATCATCTCGTGCAGTTTGGTTCATTGAATCAATGGATAACGTTTGATTAATTAAATGAATGATTGAAGTTTGATTGAACGAATGAAGGACTGCAGTTTGTTTCTTACAATGAATGAGTTAAGCATGAGGCATTGAATGAATGAGAGAAGCTCATCTCATTGAAGCAATGAATAACGTTAGTTTCATTGATTGAATGAACGCACTTTGTTTCTTTCAGTGAATGCATTAAGCGAGAAGCATTACATAACTGAGAGTAGCTCAACGAATGAAGTTTGTTTCTTACAATGAACGAGTTAAGCATGAGACATTGAATGAATGAGAGAGGCTCAAGTCATTGAATCAATAAATAACGTTTGTTTCATTGATTGAATAAATTCAGTTTGTTTCCTTCAATGAATGTATTTGGCTTGAGGCATTAAATAAATGGGAGTAGCTCTACTGCTCGTGCAGTCTGTTTCATTGCAGGAATCTTTAATGCATGATTCATTGAATGAATGAAAACGGGTTGTTTCCTTGAATGAGTGTGTTAAGCTCAAGGCATTGAATGAATGAGAGAAGCTCAAATCATTGAAACATCTCGTGCAGCTTGTTTCGCTGAATCGATTGATAACGTATGAATAAATGAATGATTGAAGTTTGATTCAACGAATGAAGGACTTCAGTCTGTTTATTACAATGAACAAGTTACGCATGAGACATTGAATGAATGAGAGAGGCTCAACTCATTGAATCAATGCATAACTTTTGTTTCATTGATTGAATGAGTACAGTTTGTTTCTTTCAATGAATGTATTAAGCTTGAGGTATTAAATAAATGAGAGTAGCTCTACTGTTCGTGCACTCTGTTTCATTGCATCAATTTTTAACGCATGATTCATGGTATGATTGTAAACGGTTTGTTTCCTTGAATGAGTGTGTTAAGCTCGAGACATTGAATTAATGAGAAAAGCTCAAACCATTGATTCAACTTGTGCAGTTTGTTTGATTGAGTCAATGGATAACGTATGATTAATTGAATGAATGAATGCGGTTTGATTCAACGAATGAAGCACTACAGTTTGTTTCTTACAATGAACGAGTTAAGCATGAGACATTGAATGAATGAGAGAGGCTCAACTCATTGAATCAATGCATAACTTTTGTTTCATTGATTGAATGAGTACAGTTTGTTTCTTTCAATGAATGTATTAAGCTTGAGGCATTAAATAAATGAGAGTAGCTCTACTGTTCGTGCAGTCTATTTCATTGCTTCCATCTATAATGGATGTTTCATGAAATGAATGAAGACGGTTTGTTTTCTTGAATGACTGTGTTAAGGTTCAGACATTGAATGAATGAGAGAAGCTCTAATCATTGAATCATCTCGTGCAGTTTGGTTCATTGAATCAATGGATAACGTTTGATTAATTAAATGAATGATTGAAGTTTGATTGAACGAATGAAGGACTGCAGTTTGTTTCTTACAATGAATGAGTTAAGCATGAGGCATTGAATGAATGAGAGAAGCTCATCTCATTGAAGCAATGAATAACGTTAGTTTCATTGATTGAATGAACGCACTTTGTTTCTTTCAGTGAATGCATTAAGCGAGAAGCATTACATAACTGAGAGTAGCTCAACGAATGAAGTTTGTTTCTTACAATGAACGAGTTAAGCATGAGACATTGAATGAATGAGAGAGGCTCAAGTCATTGAATCAATAAATAACGTTTGTTTCATTGATTGAATAAATTCAGTTTGTTTCCTTCAATGAATGTATTTGGCTTGAGGCATTAAATAAATGGGAGTAGCTCTACTGCTCGTGCAGTCTGTTTCATTGCAGGAATCTTTAATGCATGATTCATTGAATGAATGAAAACGGGTTGTTTCCTTGAATGAGTGTGTTAAGCTCAAGGCATTGAATGAATGAGAGAAGCTCAAATCATTGAAACATCTCGTGCAGCTTGTTTCGCTGAATCGATTGATAACGTATGAATAAATGAATGATTGAAGTTTGATTCAACGAATGAAGGACTTCAGTCTGTTTATTACAATGAACAAGTTACGCATGAGACATTGAATGAATGAGAGAGGCTCAACTCATTGAATCAATGCATAACTTTTGTTTCATTGATTGAATGAGTACAGTTTGTTTCTTTCAATGAATGTATTAAGCTTGAGGTATTAAATAAATGAGAGTAGCTCTACTGTTCGTGCACTCTGTTTCATTGCATCAATTTTTAACGCATGATTCATGGTATGATTGTAAACGGTTTGTTTCCTTGAATGAGTGTGTTAAGCTCGAGACATTGAATTAATGAGAAAAGCTCAAACCATTGATTCAACTTGTGCAGTTTGTTTGATTGAGTCAATGGATAACGTATGATTAATTGAATGAATGAATGCGGTTTGATTCAACGAATGAAGCACTACAGTTTGTTTCTTACAATGAACGAGTTAAGCATGAGACATTGAATGAATGAGAGAGGCTCAACTCATTGAATCAATGCATAACTTTTGTTTCATTGATTGAATGAGTACAGTTTGTTTCTTTCAATGAATGTATTAAGCTTGAGGCATTAAATAAATGAGAGTAGCTCTACTGTTCGTGCAGTCTATTTCATTGCTTCCATCTATAATGGATGTTTCATGAAATGAATGAAGACGGTTTGTTTTCTTGAATGACTGTGTTAAGGTTCAGACATTGAATGAATGAGAGAAGCTCTAATCATTGAATCATCTCGTGCAGTTTGGTTCATTGAATCAATGGATAACGTTTGATTAATTAAATGAATGATTGAAGTTTGATTGAACGAATGAAGGACTGCAGTTTGTTTCTTACAATGAATGAGTTAAGCATGAGGCATTGAATGAATGAGAGAAGCTCATCTCATTGAAGCAATGAATAACGTTAGTTTCATTGATTGAATGAACGCACTTTGTTTCTTTCAGTGAATGCATTAAGCGAGAAGCATTACATAACTGAGAGTAGCTCAACGAATGAAGTTTGTTTCTTACAATGAACGAGTTAAGCATGAGACATTGAATGAATGAGAGAGGCTCAAGTCATTGAATCAATAAATAACGTTTGTTTCATTGATTGAATAAATTCAGTTTGTTTCCTTCAATGAATGTATTTGGCTTGAGGCATTAAATAAATGGGAGTAGCTCTACTGCTCGTGCAGTCTGTTTCATTGCAGGAATCTTTATTGCATGATTCATTGAATGAATGAAAACGGGTTGTTTCCTTGAATGAGTGTGTTAAGCTCAAGGCATTGAATGAATGAGAGAAGCTCAAATCATTGAAACATCTCGTGCAGCTTGTTTCGCTGAATCGATTGATAACGTATGAATAAATGAATGATTGAAGTTTGATTCAACGAATGAAGGACTTCAGTCTGTTTATTACAATGAACAAGTTACGCATGAGACATTGAATGAATGAGAGAGGCTCAACTCATTGAATCAATGCATAACTTTTGTTTCATTGATTGAATGAGTACAGTTTGTTTCTTTCAATGAATGTATTAAGCTTGAGGTATTAAATAAATGAGAGTAGCTCTACTGTTCGTGCACTCTGTTTCATTGCATCAATTTTTAACGCATGATTCATGGTATGATTGTAAACGGTTTGTTTCCTTGAATGAGTGTGTTAAGCTCGAGACATTGAATTAATGAGAAAAGCTCAAACCATTGATTCAACTTGTGCAGTTTGTTTGATTGAGTCAATGGATAACGTATGATTAATTGAATGAATGAATGCGGTTTGATTCAACGAATGAAGCACTACAGTTTGTTTCTTACAATGAACGAGTTAAGCATGAGACATTGAATGAATGAGAGAGGCTCAACTCATTGAATCAATGCATAACTTTTGTTTCATTGATTGAATGAGTACAGTTTGTTTCTTTCAATGAATGTATTAAGCTTGAGGCATTAAATAAATGAGAGTAGCTCTACTGTTCGTGCAGTCTATTTCATTGCTTCCATCTATAATGGATGTTTCATGAAATGAATGAAGACGGTTTGTTTTCTTGAATGACTGTGTTAAGGTTCAGACATTGAATGAATGAGAGAAGCTCTAATCATTGAATCATCTCGTGCAGTTTGGTTCATTGAATCAATGGATAACGTTTGATTAATTAAATGAATGATTGAAGTTTGATTGAACGAATGAAGGACTGCAGTTTGTTTCTTACAATGAATGAGTTAAGCATGAGGCATTGAATGAATGAGAGAAGCTCATCTCATTGAAGCAATGAATAACGTTAGTTTCATTGATTGAATGAACGCACTTTGTTTCTTTCAGTGAATGCATTAAGCGAGAAGCATTACATAACTGAGAGTAGCTCAACGAATGAAGTTTGTTTCTTACAATGAACGAGTTAAGCATGAGACATTGAATGAATGAGAGAGGCTCAAGTCATTGAATCAATAAATAACGTTTGTTTCATTGATTGAATAAATTCAGTTTGTTTCCTTCAATGAATGTATTTGGCTTGAGGCATTAAATAAATGGGAGTAGCTCTACTGCTCGTGCAGTCTGTTTCATTGCAGGAATCTTTAATGCATGATTCATTGAATGAATGAAAACGGGTTGTTTCCTTGAATGAGTGTGTTAAGCTCAAGGCATTGAATGAATGAGAGAAGCTCAAATCATTGAAACATCTCGTGCAGCTTGTTTCGCTGAATCGATTGATAACGTATGAATAAATGAATGATTGAAGTTTGATTCAACGAATGAAGGACTTCAGTCTGTTTATTACAATGAACAAGTTACGCATGAGACATTGAATGAATGAGAGAGGCTCAACTCATTGAATCAATGCATAACTTTTGTTTCATTGATTGAATGAGTACAGTTTGTTTCTTTCAATGAATGTATTAAGCTTGAGGTATTAAATAAATGAGAGTAGCTCTACTGTTCGTGCACTCTGTTTCATTGCATCAATTTTTAACGCATGATTCATGGTATGATTGTAAACGGTTTGTTTCCTTGAATGAGTGTGTTAAGCTCGAGACATTGAATTAATGAGAAAAGCTCAAACCATTGATTCAACTTGTGCAGTTTGTTTGATTGAGTCAATGGATAACGTATGATTAATTGAATGAATGAATGCGGTTTGATTCAACGAATGAAGCACTACAGTTTGTTTCTTACAATGAACGAGTTAAGCATGAGACATTGAATGAATGAGAGAGGCTCAACTCATTGAATCAATGCATAACTTTTGTTTCATTGATTGAATGAGTACAGTTTGTTTCTTTCAATGAATGTATTAAGCTTGAGGCATTAAATAAATGAGAGTAGCTCTACTGTTCGTGCAGTCTATTTCATTGCTTCCATCTATAATGGATGTTTCATGAAATGAATGAAGACGGTTTGTTTTCTTGAATGACTGTGTTAAGGTTCAGACATTGAATGAATGAGAGAAGCTCTAATCATTGAATCATCTCGTGCAGTTTGGTTCATTGAATCAATGGATAACGTTTGATTAATTAAATGAATGATTGAAGTTTGATTGAACGAATGAAGGACTGCAGTTTGTTTCTTACAATGAATGAGTTAAGCATGAGGCATTGAATGAATGAGAGAAGCTCATCTCATTGAAGCAATGAATAACGTTAGTTTCATTGATTGAATGAACGCACTTTGTTTCTTTCAGTGAATGCATTAAGCGAGAAGCATTACATAACTGAGAGTAGCTCAACGAATGAAGTTTGTTTCTTACAATGAACGAGTTAAGCATGAGACATTGAATGAATGAGAGAGGCTCAAGTCATTGAATCAATAAATAACGTTTGTTTCATTGATTGAATAAATTCAGTTTGTTTCCTTCAATGAATGTATTTGGCTTGAGGCATTAAATAAATGGGAGTAGCTCTACTGCTCGTGCAGTCTGTTTCATTGCAGGAATCTTTAATGCATGATTCATTGAATGAATGAAAACGGGTTGTTTCCTTGAATGAGTGTGTTAAGCTCAAGGCATTGAATGAATGAGAGAAGCTCAAATCATTGAAACATCTCGTGCAGCTTGTTTCGCTGAATCGATTGATAACGTATGAATAAATGAATGATTGAAGTTTGATTCAACGAATGAAGGACTTCAGTCTGTTTATTACAATGAACAAGTTACGCATGAGACATTGAATGAATGAGAGAGGCTCAACTCATTGAATCAATGCATAACTTTTGTTTCATTGATTGAATGAGTACAGTTTGTTTCTTTCAATGAATGTATTAAGCTTGAGGTATTAAATAAATGAGAGTAGCTCTACTGTTCGTGCACTCTGTTTCATTGCATCAATTTTTAACGCATGATTCATGGTATGATTGTAAACGGTTTGTTTCCTTGAATGAGTGTGTTAAGCTCGAGACATTGAATTAATGAGAAAAGCTCAAACCATTGATTCAACTTGTGCAGTTTGTTTGATTGAGTCAATGGATAACGTATGATTAATTGAATGAATGAATGCGGTTTGATTCAACGAATGAAGCACTACAGTTTGTTTCTTACAATGAACGAGTTAAGCATGAGACATTGAATGAATGAGAGAGGCTCAACTCATTGAATCAATGCATAACTTTTGTTTCATTGATTGAATGAGTACAGTTTGTTTCTTTCAATGAATGTATTAAGCTTGAGGCATTAAATAAATGAGAGTAGCTCTACTGTTCGTGCAGTCTATTTCATTGCTTCCATCTATAATGGATGTTTCATGAAATGAATGAAGACGGTTTGTTTTCTTGAATGACTGTGTTAAGGTTCAGACATTGAATGAATGAGAGAAGCTCTAATCATTGAATCATCTCGTGCAGTTTGGTTCATTGAATCAATGGATAACGTTTGATTAATTAAATGAATGATTGAAGTTTGATTGAACGAATGAAGGACTGCAGTTTGTTTCTTACAATGAATGAGTTAAGCATGAGGCATTGAATGAATGAGAGAAGCTCATCTCATTGAAGCAATGAATAACGTTAGTTTCATTGATTGAATGAACGCACTTTGTTTCTTTCAGTGAATGCATTAAGCGAGAAGCATTACATAACTGAGAGTAGCTCAACGAATGAAGTTTGTTTCTTACAATGAACGAGTTAAGCATGAGACATTGAATGAATGAGAGAGGCTCAAGTCATTGAATCAATAAATAACGTTTGTTTCATTGATTGAATAAATTCAGTTTGTTTCCTTCAATGAATGTATTTGGCTTGAGGCATTAAATAAATGGGAGTAGCTCTACTGCTCGTGCAGTCTGTTTCATTGCAGGAATCTTTAATGCATGATTCATTGAATGAATGAAAACGGGTTGTTTCCTTGAATGAGTGTGTTAAGCTCAAGGCATTGAATGAATGAGAGAAGCTCAAATCATTGAAACATCTCGTGCAGCTTGTTTCGCTGAATCGATTGATAACGTATGAATAAATGAATGATTGAAGTTTGATTCAACGAATGAAGGACTTCAGTCTGTTTATTACAATGAACAAGTTACGCATGAGACATTGAATGAATGAGAGAGGCTCAACTCATTGAATCAATGCATAACTTTTGTTTCATTGATTGAATGAGTACAGTTTGTTTCTTTCAATGAATGTATTAAGCTTGAGGTATTAAATAAATGAGAGTAGCTCTACTGTTCGTGCACTCTGTTTCATTGCATCAATTTTTAACGCATGATTCATGGTATGATTGTAAACGGTTTGTTTCCTTGAATGAGTGTGTTAAGCTCGAGACATTGAATTAATGAGAAAAGCTCAAACCATTGATTCAACTTGTGCAGTTTGTTTGATTGAGTCAATGGATAACGTATGATTAATTGAATGAATGAATGCGGTTTGATTCAACGAATGAAGCACTACAGTTTGTTTCTTACAATGAACGAGTTAAGCATGAGACATTGAATGAATGAGAGAGGCTCAACTCATTGAATCAATGCATAACTTTTGTTTCATTGATTGAATGAGTACAGTTTGTTTCTTTCAATGAATGTATTAAGCTTGAGGCATTAAATAAATGAGAGTAGCTCTACTGTTCGTGCAGTCTATTTCATTGCTTCCATCTATAATGGATGTTTCATGAAATGAATGAAGACGGTTTGTTTTCTTGAATGACTGTGTTAAGGTTCAGACATTGAATGAATGAGAGAAGCTCTAATCATTGAATCATCTCGTGCAGTTTGGTTCATTGAATCAATGGATAACGTTTGATTAATTAAATGAATGATTGAAGTTTGATTGAACGAATGAAGGACTGCAGTTTGTTTCTTACAATGAATGAGTTAAGCATGAGGCATTGAATGAATGAGAGAAGCTCATCTCATTGAAGCAATGAATAACGTTAGTTTCATTGATTGAATGAACGCACTTTGTTTCTTTCAGTGAATGCATTAAGCGAGAAGCATTACATAACTGAGAGTAGCTCAACGAATGAAGTTTGTTTCTTACAATGAACGAGTTAAGCATGAGACATTGAATGAATGAGAGAGGCTCAAGTCATTGAATCAATAAATAACGTTTGTTTCATTGATTGAATAAATTCAGTTTGTTTCCTTCAATGAATGTATTTGGCTTGAGGCATTAAATAAATGGGAGTAGCTCTACTGCTCGTGCAGTCTGTTTCATTGCAGGAATCTTTAATGCATGATTCATTGAATGAATGAAAACGGGTTGTTTCCTTGAATGAGTGTGTTAAGCTCAAGGCATTGAATGAATGAGAGAAGCTCAAATCATTGAAACATCTCGTGCAGCTTGTTTCGCTGAATCGATTGATAACGTATGAATAAATGAATGATTGAAGTTTGATTCAACGAATGAAGGACTTCAGTCTGTTTATTACAATGAACAAGTTACGCATGAGACATTGAATGAATGAGAGAGGCTCAACTCATTGAATCAATGCATAACTTTTGTTTCATTGATTGAATGAGTACAGTTTGTTTCTTTCAATGAATGTATTAAGCTTGAGGTATTAAATAAATGAGAGTAGCTCTACTGTTCGTGCACTCTGTTTCATTGCATCAATTTTTAACGCATGATTCATGGTATGATTGTAAACGGTTTGTTTCCTTGAATGAGTGTGTTAAGCTCGAGACATTGAATTAATGAGAAAAGCTCAAACCATTGATTCAACTTGTGCAGTTTGTTTGATTGAGTCAATGGATAACGTATGATTAATTGAATGAATGAATGCGGTTTGATTCAACGAATGAAGCACTACAGTTTGTTTCTTACAATGAACGAGTTAAGCATGAGACATTGAATGAATGAGAGAGGCTCAACTCATTGAATCAATGCATAACTTTTGTTTCATTGATTGAATGAGTACAGTTTGTTTCTTTCAATGAATGTATTAAGCTTGAGGCATTAAATAAATGAGAGTAGCTCTACTGTTCGTGCAGTCTATTTCATTGCTTCCATCTATAATGGATGTTTCATGAAATGAATGAAGACGGTTTGTTTTCTTGAATGACTGTGTTAAGGTTCAGACATTGAATGAATGAGAGAAGCTCTAATCATTGAATCATCTCGTGCAGTTTGGTTCATTGAATCAATGGATAACGTTTGATTAATTAAATGAATGATTGAAGTTTGATTGAACGAATGAAGGACTGCAGTTTGTTTCTTACAATGAATGAGTTAAGCATGAGGCATTGAATGAATGAGAGAAGCTCATCTCATTGAAGCAATGAATAACGTTAGTTTCATTGATTGAATGAACGCACTTTGTTTCTTTCAGTGAATGCATTAAGCGAGAAGCATTACATAACTGAGAGTAGCTCAACGAATGAAGTTTGTTTCTTACAATGAACGAGTTAAGCATGAGACATTGAATGAATGAGAGAGGCTCAAGTCATTGAATCAATAAATAACGTTTGTTTCATTGATTGAATAAATTCAGTTTGTTTCCTTCAATGAATGTATTTGGCTTGAGGCATTAAATAAATGGGAGTAGCTCTACTGCTCGTGCAGTCTGTTTCATTGCAGGAATCTTTAATGCATGATTCATTGAATGAATGAAAACGGGTTGTTTCCTTGAATGAGTGTGTTAAGCTCAAGGCATTGAATGAATGAGAGAAGCTCAAATCATTGAAACATCTCGTGCAGCTTGTTTCGCTGAATCGATTGATAACGTATGAATAAATGAATGATTGAAGTTTGATTCAACGAATGAAGGACTTCAGTCTGTTTATTACAATGAACAAGTTACGCATGAGACATTGAATGAATGAGAGAGGCTCAACTCATTGAATCAATGCATAACTTTTGTTTCATTGATTGAATGAGTACAGTTTGTTTCTTTCAATGAATGTATTAAGCTTGAGGTATTAAATAAATGAGAGTAGCTCTACTGTTCGTGCACTCTGTTTCATTGCATCAATTTTTAACGCATGATTCATGGTATGATTGTAAACGGTTTGTTTCCTTGAATGAGTGTGTTAAGCTCGAGACATTGAATTAATGAGAAAAGCTCAAACCATTGATTCAACTTGTGCAGTTTGTTTGATTGAGTCAATGGATAACGTATGATTAATTGAATGAATGAATGCGGTTTGATTCAACGAATGAAGCACTACAGTTTGTTTCTTACAATGAACGAGTTAAGCATGAGACATTGAATGAATGAGAGAGGCTCAACTCATTGAATCAATGCATAACTTTTGTTTCATTGATTGAATGAGTACAGTTTGTTTCTTTCAATGAATGTATTAAGCTTGAGGCATTAAATAAATGAGAGTAGCTCTACTGTTCGTGCAGTCTATTTCATTGCTTCCATCTATAATGGATGTTTCATGAAATGAATGAAGACGGTTTGTTTTCTTGAATGACTGTGTTAAGGTTCAGACATTGAATGAATGAGAGAAGCTCTAATCATTGAATCATCTCGTGCAGTTTGGTTCATTGAATCAATGGATAACGTTTGATTAATTAAATGAATGATTGAAGTTTGATTGAACGAATGAAGGACTGCAGTTTGTTTCTTACAATGAATGAGTTAAGCATGAGGCATTGAATGAATGAGAGAAGCTCATCTCATTGAAGCAATGAATAACGTTAGTTTCATTGATTGAATGAACGCACTTTGTTTCTTTCAGTGAATGCATTAAGCGAGAAGCATTACATAACTGAGAGTAGCTCAACGAATGAAGTTTGTTTCTTACAATGAACGAGTTAAGCATGAGACATTGAATGAATGAGAGAGGCTCAAGTCATTGAATCAATAAATAACGTTTGTTTCATTGATTGAATAAATTCAGTTTGTTTCCTTCAATGAATGTATTTGGCTTGAGGCATTAAATAAATGGGAGTAGCTCTACTGCTCGTGCAGTCTGTTTCATTGCAGGAATCTTTAATGCATGATTCATTGAATGAATGAAAACGGGTTGTTTCCTTGAATGAGTGTGTTAAGCTCAAGGCATTGAATGAATGAGAGAAGCTCAAATCATTGAAACATCTCGTGCAGCTTGTTTCGCTGAATCGATTGATAACGTATGAATAAATGAATGATTGAAGTTTGATTCAACGAATGAAGGACTTCAGTCTGTTTATTACAATGAACAAGTTACGCATGAGACATTGAATGAATGAGAGAGGCTCAACTCATTGAATCAATGCATAACTTTTGTTTCATTGATTGAATGAGTACAGTTTGTTTCTTTCAATGAATGTATTAAGCTTGAGGTATTAAATAAATGAGAGTAGCTCTACTGTTCGTGCACTCTGTTTCATTGCATCAATTTTTAACGCATGATTCATGGTATGATTGTAAACGGTTTGTTTCCTTGAATGAGTGTGTTAAGCTCGAGACATTGAATTAATGAGAAAAGCTCAAACCATTGATTCAACTTGTGCAGTTTGTTTGATTGAGTCAATGGATAACGTATGATTAATTGAATGAATGAATGCGGTTTGATTCAACGAATGAAGCACTACAGTTTGTTTCTTACAATGAACGAGTTAAGCATGAGACATTGAATGAATGAGAGAGGCTCAACTCATTGAATCAATGCATAACTTTTGTTTCATTGATTGAATGAGTACAGTTTGTTTCTTTCAATGAATGTATTAAGCTTGAGGCATTAAATAAATGAGAGTAGCTCTACTGTTCGTGCAGTCTATTTCATTGCTTCCATCTATAATGGATGTTTCATGAAATGAATGAAGACGGTTTGTTTTCTTGAATGACTGTGTTAAGGTTCAGACATTGAATGAATGAGAGAAGCTCTAATCATTGAATCATCTCGTGCAGTTTGGTTCATTGAATCAATGGATAACGTTTGATTAATTAAATGAATGATTGAAGTTTGATTGAACGAATGAAGGACTGCAGTTTGTTTCTTACAATGAATGAGTTAAGCATGAGGCATTGAATGAATGAGAGAAGCTCATCTCATTGAAGCAATGAATAACGTTAGTTTCATTGATTGAATGAACGCACTTTGTTTCTTTCAGTGAATGCATTAAGCGAGAAGCATTACATAACTGAGAGTAGCTCAACGAATGAAGTTTGTTTCTTACAATGAACGAGTTAAGCATGAGACATTGAATGAATGAGAGAGGCTCAAGTCATTGAATCAATAAATAACGTTTGTTTCATTGATTGAATAAATTCAGTTTGTTTCCTTCAATGAATGTATTTGGCTTGAGGCATTAAATAAATGGGAGTAGCTCTACTGCTCGTGCAGTCTGTTTCATTGCAGGAATCTTTAATGCATGATTCATTGAATGAATGAAAACGGGTTGTTTCCTTGAATGAGTGTGTTAAGCTCAAGGCATTGAATGAATGAGAGAAGCTCAAATCATTGAAACATCTCGTGCAGCTTGTTTCGCTGAATCGATTGATAACGTATGAATAAATGAATGATTGAAGTTTGATTCAACGAATGAAGGACTTCAGTCTGTTTATTACAATGAACAAGTTACGCATGAGACATTGAATGAATGAGAGAGGCTCAACTCATTGAATCAATGCATAACTTTTGTTTCATTGATTGAATGAGTACAGTTTGTTTCTTTCAATGAATGTATTAAGCTTGAGGTATTAAATAAATGAGAGTAGCTCTACTGTTCGTGCACTCTGTTTCATTGCATCAATTTTTAACGCATGATTCATGGTATGATTGTAAACGGTTTGTTTCCTTGAATGAGTGTGTTAAGCTCGAGACATTGAATTAATGAGAAAAGCTCAAACCATTGATTCAACTTGTGCAGTTTGTTTGATTGAGTCAATGGATAACGTATGATTAATTGAATGAATGAATGCGGTTTGATTCAACGAATGAAGCACTACAGTTTGTTTCTTACAATGAACGAGTTAAGCATGAGACATTGAATGAATGAGAGAGGCTCAACTCATTGAATCAATGCATAACTTTTGTTTCATTGATTGAATGAGTACAGTTTGTTTCTTTCAATGAATGTATTAAGCTTGAGGCATTAAATAAATGAGAGTAGCTCTACTGTTCGTGCAGTCTATTTCATTGCTTCCATCTATAATGGATGTTTCATGAAATGAATGAAGACGGTTTGTTTTCTTGAATGACTGTGTTAAGGTTCAGACATTGAATGAATGAGAGAAGCTCTAATCATTGAATCATCTCGTGCAGTTTGGTTCATTGAATCAATGGATAACGTTTGATTAATTAAATGAATGATTGAAGTTTGATTGAACGAATGAAGGACTGCAGTTTGTTTCTTACAATGAATGAGTTAAGCATGAGGCATTGAATGAATGAGAGAAGCTCATCTCATTGAAGCAATGAATAACGTTAGTTTCATTGATTGAATGAACGCACTTTGTTTCTTTCAGTGAATGCATTAAGCGAGAAGCATTACATAACTGAGAGTAGCTCAACGAATGAAGTTTGTTTCTTACAATGAACGAGTTAAGCATGAGACATTGAATGAATGAGAGAGGCTCAAGTCATTGAATCAATAAATAACGTTTGTTTCATTGATTGAATAAATTCAGTTTGTTTCCTTCAATGAATGTATTTGGCTTGAGGCATTAAATAAATGGGAGTAGCTCTACTGCTCGTGCAGTCTGTTTCATTGCAGGAATCTTTAATGCATGATTCATTGAATGAATGAAAACGGTTGTTTCCTTGAATGAGTGTGTTAAGCTCAAGGCATTGAATGAATGAGAGAAGCTCAAATCATTGAAACATCTCGTGCAGCTTGTTTCGCTGAATCGATTGATAACGTATGAATAAATGAATGATTGAAGTTTGATTCAACGAATGAAGGACTTCAGTCTGTTTATTACAATGAACAAGTTACGCATGAGACATTGAATGAATGAGAGAGGCTCAACTCATTGAATCAATGCATAACTTTTGTTTCATTGATTGAATGAGTACAGTTTGTTTCTTTCAATGAATGTATTAAGCTTGAGGCATTAAATAAATGAGAGTAGCTCTACTGTTCGTGCAGTCTATTTCATTGCTTCCATCTATAATGGATGTTTCATGAAATGAATGAAGACGGTTTGTTTTCTTGAATGACTGTGTTAAGGTTCAGACATTGAATGAATGAGAGAAGCTCTAATCATTGAATCATCTCGTGCAGTTTGGTTCATTGAATCAATGGATAACGTTTGATTAATTAAATGAATGATTGAAGTTTGATTGAACGAATGAAGGACTGCAGTTTGTTTCTTACAATGAATGAGTTAAGCATGAGGCATTGAATGAATGAGAGAAGCTCATCTCATTGAAGCAATGAATAACGTTAGTTTCATTGATTGAATGAACGCACTTTGTTTCTTTCAGTGAATGCATTAAGCGAGAAGCATTACATAACTGAGAGTAGCTCAACGAATGAAGTTTGTTTCTTACAATGAACGAGTTAAGCATGAGACATTGAATGAATGAGAGAGGCTCAAGTCATTGAATCAATAAATAACGTTTGTTTCATTGATTGAATAAATTCAGTTTGTTTCCTTCAATGAATGTATTTGGCTTGAGGCATTAAATAAATGGGAGTAGCTCTACTGCTCGTGCAGTCTGTTTCATTGCAGGAATCTTTAATGCATGATTCATTGAATGAATGAAAACGGGTTGTTTCCTTGAATGAGTGTGTTAAGCTCAAGGCATTGAATGAATGAGAGAAGCTCAAATCATTGAAACATCTCGTGCAGCTTGTTTCGCTGAATCGATTGATAACGTATGAATAAATGAATGATTGAAGTTTGATTCAACGAATGAAGGACTTCAGTCTGTTTATTACAATGAACAAGTTACGCATGAGACATTGAATGAATGAGAGAGGCTCAACTCATTGAATCAATGCATAACTTTTGTTTCATTGATTGAATGAGTACAGTTTGTTTCTTTCAATGAATGTATTAAGCTTGAGGTATTAAATAAATGAGAGTAGCTCTACTGTTCGTGCACTCTGTTTCATTGCATCAATTTTTAACGCATGATTCATGGTATGATTGTAAACGGTTTGTTTCCTTGAATGAGTGTGTTAAGCTCGAGACATTGAATTAATGAGAAAAGCTCAAACCATTGATTCAACTTGTGCAGTTTGTTTGATTGAGTCAATGGATAACGTATGATTAATTGAATGAATGAATGCGGTTTGATTCAACGAATGAAGCACTACAGTTTGTTTCTTACAATGAACGAGTTAAGCATGAGACATTGAATGAATGAGAGAGGCTCAACTCATTGAATCAATGCATAACTTTTGTTTCATTGATTGAATGAGTACAGTTTGTTTCTTTCAATGAATGTATTAAGCTTGAGGCATTAAATAAATGAGAGTAGCTCTACTGTTCGTGCAGTCTATTTCATTGCTTCCATCTATAATGGATGTTTCATGAAATGAATGAAGACGGTTTGTTTTCTTGAATGACTGTGTTAAGGTTCAGACATTGAATGAATGAGAGAAGCTCTAATCATTGAATCATCTCGTGCAGTTTGGTTCATTGAATCAATGGATAACGTTTGATTAATTAAATGAATGATTGAAGTTTGATTGAACGAATGAAGGACTGCAGTTTGTTTCTTACAATGAATGAGTTAAGCATGAGGCATTGAATGAATGAGAGAAGCTCATCTCATTGAAGCAATGAATAACGTTAGTTTCATTGATTGAATGAACGCACTTTGTTTCTTTCAGTGAATGCATTAAGCGAGAAGCATTACATAACTGAGAGTAGCTCAACGAATGAAGTTTGTTTCTTACAATGAACGAGTTAAGCATGAGACATTGAATGAATGAGAGAGGCTCAAGTCATTGAATCAATAAATAACGTTTGTTTCATTGATTGAATAAATTCAGTTTGTTTCCTTCAATGAATGTATTTGGCTTGAGGCATTAAATAAATGGGAGTAGCTCTACTGCTCGTGCAGTCTGTTTCATTGCAGGAATCTTTAATGCATGATTCATTGAATGAATGAAAACGGGTTGTTTCCTTGAATGAGTGTGTTAAGCTCAAGGCATTGAATGAATGAGAGAAGCTCAAATCATTGAAACATCTCGTGCAGCTTGTTTCGCTGAATCGATTGATAACGTATGAATAAATGAATGATTGAAGTTTGATTCAACGAATGAAGGACTTCAGTCTGTTTATTACAATGAACAAGTTACGCATGAGACATTGAATGAATGAGAGAGGCTCAACTCATTGAATCAATGCATAACTTTTGTTTCATTGATTGAATGAGTACAGTTTGTTTCTTTCAATGAATGTATTAAGCTTGAGGTATTAAATAAATGAGAGTAGCTCTACTGTTCGTGCACTCTGTTTCATTGCATCAATTTTTAACGCATGATTCATGGTATGATTGTAAACGGTTTGTTTCCTTGAATGAGTGTGTTAAGCTCGAGACATTGAATTAATGAGAAAAGCTCAAACCATTGATTCAACTTGTGCAGTTTGTTTGATTGAGTCAATGGATAACGTATGATTAATTGAATGAATGAATGCGGTTTGATTCAACGAATGAAGCACTACAGTTTGTTTCTTACAATGAACGAGTTAAGCATGAGACATTGAATGAATGAGAGAGGCTCAACTCATTGAATCAATGCATAACTTTTGTTTCATTGATTGAATGAGTACAGTTTGTTTCTTTCAATGAATGTATTAAGCTTGAGGCATTAAATAAATGAGAGTAGCTCTACTGTTCGTGCAGTCTATTTCATTGCTTCCATCTATAATGGATGTTTCATGAAATGAATGAAGACGGTTTGTTTTCTTGAATGACTGTGTTAAGGTTCAGACATTGAATGAATGAGAGAAGCTCTAATCATTGAATCATCTCGTGCAGTTTGGTTCATTGAATCAATGGATAACGTTTGATTAATTAAATGAATGATTGAAGTTTGATTGAACGAATGAAGGACTGCAGTTTGTTTCTTACAATGAATGAGTTAAGCATGAGGCATTGAATGAATGAGAGAAGCTCATCTCATTGAAGCAATGAATAACGTTAGTTTCATTGATTGAATGAACGCACTTTGTTTCTTTCAGTGAATGCATTAAGCGAGAAGCATTACATAACTGAGAGTAGCTCAACGAATGAAGTTTGTTTCTTACAATGAACGAGTTAAGCATGAGACATTGAATGAATGAGAGAGGCTCAAGTCATTGAATCAATAAATAACGTTTGTTTCATTGATTGAATAAATTCAGTTTGTTTCCTTCAATGAATGTATTTGGCTTGAGGCATTAAATAAATGGGAGTAGCTCTACTGCTCGTGCAGTCTGTTTCATTGCAGGAATCTTTAATGCATGATTCATTGAATGAATGAAAACGGGTTGTTTCCTTGAATGAGTGTGTTAAGCTCAAGGCATTGAATGAATGAGAGAAGCTCAAATCATTGAAACATCTCGTGCAGCTTGTTTCGCTGAATCGATTGATAACGTATGAATAAATGAATGATTGAAGTTTGATTCAACGAATGAAGGACTTCAGTCTGTTTATTACAATGAACAAGTTACGCATGAGACATTGAATGAATGAGAGAGGCTCAACTCATTGAATCAATGCATAACTTTTGTTTCATTGATTGAATGAGTACAGTTTGTTTCTTTCAATGAATGTATTAAGCTTGAGGTATTAAATAAATGAGAGTAGCTCTACTGTTCGTGCACTCTGTTTCATTGCATCAATTTTTAACGCATGATTCATGGTATGATTGTAAACGGTTTGTTTCCTTGAATGAGTGTGTTAAGCTCGAGACATTGAATTAATGAGAAAAGCTCAAACCATTGATTCAACTTGTGCAGTTTGTTTGATTGAGTCAATGGATAACGTATGATTAATTGAATGAATGAATGCGGTTTGATTCAACGAATGAAGCACTACAGTTTGTTTCTTACAATGAACGAGTTAAGCATGAGACATTGAATGAATGAGAGAGGCTCAACTCATTGAATCAATGCATAACTTTTGTTTCATTGATTGAATGAGTACAGTTTGTTTCTTTCAATGAATGTATTAAGCTTGAGGCATTAAATAAATGAGAGTAGCTCTACTGTTCGTGCAGTCTATTTCATTGCTTCCATCTATAATGGATGTTTCATGAAATGAATGAAGACGGTTTGTTTTCTTGAATGACTGTGTTAAGGTTCAGACATTGAATGAATGAGAGAAGCTCTAATCATTGAATCATCTCGTGCAGTTTGGTTCATTGAATCAATGGATAACGTTTGATTAATTAAATGAATGATTGAAGTTTGATTGAACGAATGAAGGACTGCAGTTTGTTTCTTACAATGAATGAGTTAAGCATGAGGCATTGAATGAATGAGAGAAGCTCATCTCATTGAAGCAATGAATAACGTTAGTTTCATTGATTGAATGAACGCACTTTGTTTCTTTCAGTGAATGCATTAAGCGAGAAGCATTACATAACTGAGAGTAGCTCAACGAATGAAGTTTGTTTCTTACAATGAACGAGTTAAGCATGAGACATTGAATGAATGAGAGAGGCTCAAGTCATTGAATCAATAAATAACGTTTGTTTCATTGATTGAATAAATTCAGTTTGTTTCCTTCAATGAATGTATTTGGCTTGAGGCATTAAATAAATGGGAGTAGCTCTACTGCTCGTGCAGTCTGTTTCATTGCAGGAATCTTTAATGCATGATTCATTGAATGAATGAAAACGGGTTGTTTCCTTGAATGAGTGTGTTAAGCTCAAGGCATTGAATGAATGAGAGAAGCTCAAATCATTGAAACATCTCGTGCAGCTTGTTTCGCTGAATCGATTGATAACGTATGAATAAATGAATGATTGAAGTTTGATTCAACGAATGAAGGACTTCAGTCTGTTTATTACAATGAACAAGTTACGCATGAGACATTGAATGAATGAGAGAGGCTCAACTCATTGAATCAATGCATAACTTTTGTTTCATTGATTGAATGAGTACAGTTTGTTTCTTTCAATGAATGTATTAAGCTTGAGGTGTTAAATAAATGAGAGTAGCTCTACTGTTCGTGCACTCTGTTTCATTGCATCAATTTTTAACGCATGATTCATGGTATGATTGTAAACGGTTTGTTTCCTTGAATGAGTGTGTTAAGCTCGAGACATTGAATTAATGAGAAAAGCTCAAACCATTGATTCAACTTGTGCAGTTTGTTTGATTGAGTCAATGGATAACGTATGATTAATTGAATGAATGAATGCGGTTTGATTCAACGAATGAAGCACTACAGTTTGTTTCTTACAATGAACGAGTTAAGCATGAGACATTGAATGAATGAGAGAGGCTCAACTCATTGAATCAATGCATAACTTTTGTTTCATTGATTGAATGAGTACAGTTTGTTTCTTTCAATGAATGTATTAAGCTTGAGGCATTAAATAAATGAGAGTAGCTCTACTGTTCGTGCAGTCTATTTCATTGCTTCCATCTATAATGGATGTTTCATGAAATGAATGAAGACGGTTTGTTTTCTTGAATGACTGTGTTAAGGTTCAGACATTGAATGAATGAGAGAAGCTCTAATCATTGAATCATCTCGTGCAGTTTGGTTCATTGAATCAATGGATAACGTTTGATTAATTAAATGAATGATTGAAGTTTGATTGAACGAATGAAGGACTGCAGTTTGTTTCTTACAATGAATGAGTTAAGCATGAGGCATTGAATGAATGAGAGAAGCTCATCTCATTGAAGCAATGAATAACGTTAGTTTCATTGATTGAATGAACGCACTTTGTTTCTTTCAGTGAATGCATTAAGCGAGAAGCATTACATAACTGAGAGTAGCTCAACGAATGAAGTTTGTTTCTTACAATGAACGAGTTAAGCATGAGACATTGAATGAATGAGAGAGGCTCAAGTCATTGAATCAATAAATAACGTTTGTTTCATTGATTGAATAAATTCAGTTTGTTTCCTTCAATGAATGTATTTGGCTTGAGGCATTAAATAAATGGGAGTAGCTCTACTGCTCGTGCAGTCTGTTTCATTGCAGGAATCTTTAATGCATGATTCATTGAATGAATGAAAACGGGTTGTTTCCTTGAATGAGTGTGTTAAGCTCAAGGCATTGAATGAATGAGAGAAGCTCAAATCATTGAAACATCTCGTGCAGCTTGTTTCGCTGAATCGATTGATAACGTATGAATAAATGAATGATTGAAGTTTGATTCAACGAATGAAGGACTTCAGTCTGTTTATTACAATGAACAAGTTACGCATGAGACATTGAATGAATGAGAGAGGCTCAACTCATTGAATCAATGCATAACTTTTGTTTCATTGATTGAATGAGTACAGTTTGTTTCTTTCAATGAATGTATTAAGCTTGAGGTATTAAATAAATGAGAGTAGCTCTACTGTTCGTGCACTCTGTTTCATTGCATCAATTTTTAACGCATGATTCATGGTATGATTGTAAACGGTTTGTTTCCTTGAATGAGTGTGTTAAGCTCGAGACATTGAATTAATGAGAAAAGCTCAAACCATTGATTCAACTTGTGCAGTTTGTTTGATTGAGTCAATGGATAACGTATGATTAATTGAATGAATGAATGCGGTTTGATTCAACGAATGAAGCACTACAGTTTGTTTCTTACAATGAACGAGTTAAGCATGAGACATTGAATGAATGAGAGAGGCTCAACTCATTGAATCAATGCATAACTTTTGTTTCATTGATTGAATGAGTACAGTTTGTTTCTTTCAATGAATGTATTAAGCTTGAGGCATTAAATAAATGAGAGTAGCTCTACTGTTCGTGCAGTCTATTTCATTGCTTCCATCTATAATGGATGTTTCATGAAATGAATGAAGACGGTTTGTTTTCTTGAATGACTGTGTTAAGGTTCAGACATTGAATGAATGAGAGAAGCTCTAATCATTGAATCATCTCGTGCAGTTTGGTTCATTGAATCAATGGATAACGTTTGATTAATTAAATGAATGATTGAAGTTTGATTGAACGAATGAAGGACTGCAGTTTGTTTCTTACAATGAATGAGTTAAGCATGAGGCATTGAATGAATGAGAGAAGCTCATCTCATTGAAGCAATGAATAACGTTAGTTTCATTGATTGAATGAACGCACTTTGTTTCTTTCAGTGAATGCATTAAGCGAGAAGCATTACATAACTGAGAGTAGCTCAACGAATGAAGTTTGTTTCTTACAATGAACGAGTTAAGCATGAGACATTGAATGAATGAGAGAGGCTCAAGTCATTGAATCAATAAATAACGTTTGTTTCATTGATTGAATAAATTCAGTTTGTTTCCTTCAATGAATGTATTTGGCTTGAGGCATTAAATAAATGGGAGTAGCTCTACTGCTCGTGCAGTCTGTTTCATTGCAGGAATCTTTAATGCATGATTCATTGAATGAATGAAAACGGGTTGTTTCCTTGAATGAGTGTGTTAAGCTCAAGGCATTGAATGAATGAGAGAAGCTCAAATCATTGAAACATCTCGTGCAGCTTGTTTCGCTGAATCGATTGATAACGTATGAATAAATGAATGATTGAAGTTTGATTCAACGAATGAAGGACTTCAGTCTGTTTATTACAATGAACAAGTTACGCATGAGACATTGAATGAATGAGAGAGGCTCAACTCATTGAATCAATGCATAACTTTTGTTTCATTGATTGAATGAGTACAGTTTGTTTCTTTCAATGAATGTATTAAGCTTGAGGTATTAAATAAATGAGAGTAGCTCTACTGTTCGTGCACTCTGTTTCATTGCATCAATTTTTAACGCATGATTCATGGTATGATTGTAAACGGTTTGTTTCCTTGAATGAGTGTGTTAAGCTCGAGACATTGAATTAATGAGAAAAGCTCAAACCATTGATTCAACTTGTGCAGTTTGTTTGATTGAGTCAATGGATAACGTATGATTAATTGAATGAATGAATGCGGTTTGATTCAACGAATGAAGCACTACAGTTTGTTTCTTACAATGAACGAGTTAAGCATGAGACATTGAATGAATGAGAGAGGCTCAACTCATTGAATCAATGCATAACTTTTGTTTCATTGATTGAATGAGTACAGTTTGTTTCTTTCAATGAATGTATTAAGCTTGAGGCATTAAATAAATGAGAGTAGCTCTACTGTTCGTGCAGTCTATTTCATTGCTTCCATCTATAATGGATGTTTCATGAAATGAATGAAGACGGTTTGTTTTCTTGAATGACTGTGTTAAGGTTCAGACATTGAATGAATGAGAGAAGCTCTAATCATTGAATCATCTCGTGCAGTTTGGTTCATTGAATCAATGGATAACGTTTGATTAATTAAATGAATGATTGAAGTTTGATTGAACGAATGAAGGACTGCAGTTTGTTTCTTACAATGAATGAGTTAAGCATGAGGCATTGAATGAATGAGAGAAGCTCATCTCATTGAAGCAATGAATAACGTTAGTTTCATTGATTGAATGAACGCACTTTGTTTCTTTCAGTGAATGCATTAAGCGAGAAGCATTACATAACTGAGAGTAGCTCAACGAATGAAGTTTGTTTCTTACAATGAACGAGTTAAGCATGAGACATTGAATGAATGAGAGAGGCTCAAGTCATTGAATCAATAAATAACGTTTGTTTCATTGATTGAATAAATTCAGTTTGTTTCCTTCAATGAATGTATTTGGCTTGAGGCATTAAATAAATGGGAGTAGCTCTACTGCTCGTGCAGTCTGTTTCATTGCAGGAATCTTTAATGCATGATTCATTGAATGAATGAAAACGGGTTGTTTCCTTGAATGAGTGTGTTAAGCTCAAGGCATTGAATGAATGAGAGAAGCTCAAATCATTGAAACATCTCGTGCAGCTTGTTTCGCTGAATCGATTGATAACGTATGAATAAATGAATGATTGAAGTTTGATTCAACGAATGAAGGACTTCAGTCTGTTTATTACAATGAACAAGTTACGCATGAGACATTGAATGAATGAGAGAGGCTCAACTCATTGAATCAATGCATAACTTTTGTTTCATTGATTGAATGAGTACAGTTTGTTTCTTTCAATGAATGTATTAAGCTTGAGGTATTAAATAAATGAGAGTAGCTCTACTGTTCGTGCACTCTGTTTCATTGCATCAATTTTTAACGCATGATTCATGGTATGATTGTAAACGGTTTGTTTCCTTGAATGAGTGTGTTAAGCTCGAGACATTGAATTAATGAGAAAAGCTCAAACCATTGATTCAACTTGTGCAGTTTGTTTGATTGAGTCAATGGATAACGTATGATTAATTGAATGAATGAATGCGGTTTGATTCAACGAATGAAGCACTACAGTTTGTTTCTTACAATGAACGAGTTAAGCATGAGACATTGAATGAATGAGAGAGGCTCAACTCATTGAATCAATGCATAACTTTTGTTTCATTGATTGAATGAGTACAGTTTGTTTCTTTCAATGAATGTATTAAGCTTGAGGCATTAAATAAATGAGAGTAGCTCTACTGTTCGTGCAGTCTATTTCATTGCTTCCATCTATAATGGATGTTTCATGAAATGAATGAAGACGGTTTGTTTTCTTGAATGACTGTGTTAAGGTTCAGACATTGAATGAATGAGAGAAGCTCTAATCATTGAATCATCTCGTGCAGTTTGGTTCATTGAATCAATGGATAACGTTTGATTAATTAAATGAATGATTGAAGTTTGATTGAACGAATGAAGGACTGCAGTTTGTTTCTTACAATGAATGAGTTAAGCATGAGGCATTGAATGAATGAGAGAAGCTCATCTCATTGAAGCAATGAATAACGTTAGTTTCATTGATTGAATGAACGCACTTTGTTTCTTTCAGTGAATGCATTAAGCGAGAAGCATTACATAACTGAGAGTAGCTCAACGAATGAAGTTTGTTTCTTACAATGAACGAGTTAAGCATGAGACATTGAATGAATGAGAGAGGCTCAAGTCATTGAATCAATAAATAACGTTTGTTTCATTGATTGAATAAATTCAGTTTGTTTCCTTCAATGAATGTATTTGGCTTGAGGCATTAAATAAATGGGAGTAGCTCTACTGCTCGTGCAGTCTGTTTCATTGCAGGAATCTTTAATGCATGATTCATTGAATGAATGAAAACGGGTTGTTTCCTTGAATGAGTGTGTTAAGCTCAAGGCATTGAATGAATGAGAGAAGCTCAAATCATTGAAACATCTCGTGCAGCTTGTTTCGCTGAATCGATTGATAACGTATGAATAAATGAATGATTGAAGTTTGATTCAACGAATGAAGGACTTCAGTCTGTTTATTACAATGAACAAGTTACGCATGAGACATTGAATGAATGAGAGAGGCTCAACTCATTGAATCAATGCATAACTTTTGTTTCATTGATTGAATGAGTACAGTTTGTTTCTTTCAATGAATGTATTAAGCTTGAGGTATTAAATAAATGAGAGTAGCTCTACTGTTCGTGCACTCTGTTTCATTGCATCAATTTTTAACGCATGATTCATGGTATGATTGTAAACGGTTTGTTTCCTTGAATGAGTGTGTTAAGCTCGAGACATTGAATTAATGAGAAAAGCTCAAACCATTGATTCAACTTGTGCAGTTTGTTTGATTGAGTCAATGGATAACGTATGATTAATTGAATGAATGAATGCGGTTTGATTCAACGAATGAAGCACTACAGTTTGTTTCTTACAATGAACGAGTTAAGCATGAGACATTGAATGAATGAGAGAGGCTCAACTCATTGAATCAATGCATAACTTTTGTTTCATTGATTGAATGAGTACAGTTTGTTTCTTTCAATGAATGTATTAAGCTTGAGGCATTAAATAAATGAGAGTAGCTCTACTGTTCGTGCAGTCTATTTCATTGCTTCCATCTATAATGGATGTTTCATGAAATGAATGAAGACGGTTTGTTTTCTTGAATGACTGTGTTAAGGTTCAGACATTGAATGAATGAGAGAAGCTCTAATCATTGAATCATCTCGTGCAGTTTGGTTCATTGAATCAATGGATAACGTTTGATTAATTAAATGAATGATTGAAGTTTGATTGAACGAATGAAGGACTGCAGTTTGTTTCTTACAATGAATGAGTTAAGCATGAGGCATTGAATGAATGAGAGAAGCTCATCTCATTGAAGCAATGAATAACGTTAGTTTCATTGATTGAATGAACGCACTTTGTTTCTTTCAGTGAATGCATTAAGCGAGAAGCATTACATAACTGAGAGTAGCTCAACGAATGAAGTTTGTTTCTTACAATGAACGAGTTAAGCATGAGACATTGAATGAATGAGAGAGGCTCAAGTCATTGAATCAATAAATAACGTTTGTTTCATTGATTGAATAAATTCAGTTTGTTTCCTTCAATGAATGTATTTGGCTTGAGGCATTAAATAAATGGGAGTAGCTCTACTGCTCGTGCAGTCTGTTTCATTGCAGGAATCTTTAATGCATGATTCATTGAATGAATGAAAACGGGTTGTTTCCTTGAATGAGTGTGTTAAGCTCAAGGCATTGAATGAATGAGAGAAGCTCAAATCATTGAAACATCTCGTGCAGCTTGTTTCGCTGAATCGATTGATAACGTATGAATAAATGAATGATTGAAGTTTGATTCAACGAATGAAGGACTTCAGTCTGTTTATTACAATGAACAAGTTACGCATGAGACATTGAATGAATGAGAGAGGCTCAACTCATTGAATCAATGCATAACTTTTGTTTCATTGATTGAATGAGTACAGTTTGTTTCTTTCAATGAATGTATTAAGCTTGAGGTATTAAATAAATGAGAGTAGCTCTACTGTTCGTGCACTCTGTTTCATTGCATCAATTTTTAACGCATGATTCATGGTATGATTGTAAACGGTTTGTTTCCTTGAATGAGTGTGTTAAGCTCGAGACATTGAATTAATGAGAAAAGCTCAAACCATTGATTCAACTTGTGCAGTTTGTTTGATTGAGTCAATGGATAACGTATGATTAATTGAATGAATGAATGCGGTTTGATTCAACGAATGAAGCACTACAGTTTGTTTCTTACAATGAACGAGTTAAGCATGAGACATTGAATGAATGAGAGAGGCTCAACTCATTGAATCAATGCATAACTTTTGTTTCATTGATTGAATGAGTACAGTTTGTTTCTTTCAATGAATGTATTAAGCTTGAGGCATTAAATAAATGAGAGTAGCTCTACTGTTCGTGCAGTCTATTTCATTGCTTCCATCTATAATGGATGTTTCATGAAATGAATGAAGACGGTTTGTTTTCTTGAATGACTGTGTTAAGGTTCAGACATTGAATGAATGAGAGAAGCTCTAATCATTGAATCATCTCGTGCAGTTTGGTTCATTGAATCAATGGATAACGTTTGATTAATTAAATGAATGATTGAAGTTTGATTGAACGAATGAAGGACTGCAGTTTGTTTCTTACAATGAATGAGTTAAGCATGAGGCATTGAATGAATGAGAGAAGCTCATCTCATTGAAGCAATGAATAACGTTAGTTTCATTGATTGAATGAACGCACTTTGTTTCTTTCAGTGAATGCATTAAGCGAGAAGCATTACATAACTGAGAGTAGCTCAACGAATGAAGTTTGTTTCTTACAATGAACGAGTTAAGCATGAGACATTGAATGAATGAGAGAGGCTCAAGTCATTGAATCAATAAATAACGTTTGTTTCATTGATTGAATAAATTCAGTTTGTTTCCTTCAATGAATGTATTTGGCTTGAGGCATTAAATAAATGGGAGTAGCTCTACTGCTCGTGCAGTCTGTTTCATTGCAGGAATCTTTAATGCATGATTCATTGAATGAATGAAAACGGGTTGTTTCCTTGAATGAGTGTGTTAAGCTCAAGGCATTGAATGAATGAGAGAAGCTCAAATCATTGAAACATCTCGTGCAGCTTGTTTCGCTGAATCGATTGATAACGTATGAATAAATGAATGATTGAAGTTTGATTCAACGAATGAAGGACTTCAGTCTGTTTATTACAATGAACAAGTTACGCATGAGACATTGAATGAATGAGAGAGGCTCAACTCATTGAATCAATGCATAACTTTTGTTTCATTGATTGAATGAGTACAGTTTGTTTCTTTCAATGAATGTATTAAGCTTGAGGTATTAAATAAATGAGAGTAGCTCTACTGTTCGTGCACTCTGTTTCATTGCATCAATTTTTAACGCATGATTCATGGTATGATTGTAAACGGTTTGTTTCCTTGAATGAGTGTGTTAAGCTCGAGACATTGAATTAATGAGAAAAGCTCAAACCATTGATTCAACTTGTGCAGTTTGTTTGATTGAGTCAATGGATAACGTATGATTAATTGAATGAATGAATGCGGTTTGATTCAACGAATGAAGCACTACAGTTTGTTTCTTACAATGAACGAGTTAAGCATGAGACATTGAATGAATGAGAGAGGCTCAACTCATTGAATCAATGCATAACTTTTGTTTCATTGATTGAATGAGTACAGTTTGTTTCTTTCAATGAATGTATTAAGCTTGAGGCATTAAATAAATGAGAGTAGCTCTACTGTTCGTGCAGTCTATTTCATTGCTTCCATCTATAATGGATGTTTCATGAAATGAATGAAGACGGTTTGTTTTCTTGAATGACTGTGTTAAGGTTCAGACATTGAATGAATGAGAGAAGCTCTAATCATTGAATCATCTCGTGCAGTTTGGTTCATTGAATCAATGGATAACGTTTGATTAATTAAATGAATGATTGAAGTTTGATTGAACGAATGAAGGACTGCAGTTTGTTTCTTACAATGAATGAGTTAAGCATGAGGCATTGAATGAATGAGAGAAGCTCATCTCATTGAAGCAATGAATAACGTTAGTTTCATTGATTGAATGAACGCACTTTGTTTCTTTCAGTGAATGCATTAAGCGAGAAGCATTACATAACTGAGAGTAGCTCAACGAATGAAGTTTGTTTCTTACAATGAACGAGTTAAGCATGAGACATTGAATGAATGAGAGAGGCTCAAGTCATTGAATCAATAAATAACGTTTGTTTCATTGATTGAATAAATTCAGTTTGTTTCCTTCAATGAATGTATTTGGCTTGAGGCATTAAATAAATGGGAGTAGCTCTACTGCTCGTGCAGTCTGTTTCATTGCAGGAATCTTTAATGCATGATTCATTGAATGAATGAAAACGGGTTGTTTCCTTGAATGAGTGTGTTAAGCTCAAGGCATTGAATGAATGAGAGAAGCTCAAATCATTGAAACATCTCGTGCAGCTTGTTTCGCTGAATCGATTGATAACGTATGAATAAATGAATGATTGAAGTTTGATTCAACGAATGAAGGACTTCAGTCTGTTTATTACAATGAACAAGTTACGCATGAGACATTGAATGAATGAGAGAGGCTCAACTCATTGAATCAATGCATAACTTTTGTTTCATTGATTGAATGAGTACAGTTTGTTTCTTTCAATGAATGTATTAAGCTTGAGGTATTAAATAAATGAGAGTAGCTCTACTGTTCGTGCACTCTGTTTCATTGCATCAATTTTTAACGCATGATTCATGGTATGATTGTAAACGGTTTGTTTCCTTGAATGAGTGTGTTAAGCTCGAGACATTGAATTAATGAGAAAAGCTCAAACCATTGATTCAACTTGTGCAGTTTGTTTGATTGAGTCAATGGATAACGTATGATTAATTGAATGAATGAATGCGGTTTGATTCAACGAATGAAGCACTACAGTTTGTTTCTTACAATGAACGAGTTAAGCATGAGACATTGAATGAATGAGAGAGGCTCAACTCATTGAATCAATGCATAACTTTTGTTTCATTGATTGAATGAGTACAGTTTGTTTCTTTCAATGAATGTATTAAGCTTGAGGCATTAAATAAATGAGAGTAGCTCTACTGTTCGTGCAGTCTATTTCATTGCTTCCATCTATAATGGATGTTTCATGAAATGAATGAAGACGGTTTGTTTTCTTGAATGACTGTGTTAAGGTTCAGACATTGAATGAATGAGAGAAGCTCTAATCATTGAATCATCTCGTGCAGTTTGGTTCATTGAATCAATGGATAACGTTTGATTAATTAAATGAATGATTGAAGTTTGATTGAACGAATGAAGGACTGCAGTTTGTTTCTTACAATGAATGAGTTAAGCATGAGGCATTGAATGAATGAGAGAAGCTCATCTCATTGAAGCAATGAATAACGTTAGTTTCATTGATTGAATGAACGCACTTTGTTTCTTTCAGTGAATGCATTAAGCGAGAAGCATTACATAACTGAGAGTAGCTCAACGAATGAAGTTTGTTTCTTACAATGAACGAGTTAAGCATGAGACATTGAATGAATGAGAGAGGCTCAAGTCATTGAATCAATAAATAACGTTTGTTTCATTGATTGAATAAATTCAGTTTGTTTCCTTCAATGAATGTATTTGGCTTGAGGCATTAAATAAATGGGAGTAGCTCTACTGCTCGTGCAGTCTGTTTCATTGCAGGAATCTTTAATGCATGATTCATTGAATGAATGAAAACGGGTTGTTTCCTTGAATGAGTGTGTTAAGCTCAAGGCATTGAATGAATGAGAGAAGCTCAAATCATTGAAACATCTCGTGCAGCTTGTTTCGCTGAATCGATTGATAACGTATGAATAAATGAATGATTGAAGTTTGATTCAACGAATGAAGGACTTCAGTCTGTTTATTACAATGAACAAGTTACGCATGAGACATTGAATGAATGAGAGAGGCTCAACTCATTGAATCAATGCATAACTTTTGTTTCATTGATTGAATGAGTACAGTTTGTTTCTTTCAATGAATGTATTAAGCTTGAGGTATTAAATAAATGAGAGTAGCTCTACTGTTCGTGCACTCTGTTTCATTGCATCAATTTTTAACGCATGATTCATGGTATGATTGTAAACGGTTTGTTTCCTTGAATGAGTGTGTTAAGCTCGAGACATTGAATTAATGAGAAAAGCTCAAACCATTGATTCAACTTGTGCAGTTTGTTTGATTGAGTCAATGGATAACGTATGATTAATTGAATGAATGAATGCGGTTTGATTCAACGAATGAAGCACTACAGTTTGTTTCTTACAATGAACGAGTTAAGCATGAGACATTGAATGAATGAGAGAGGCTCAACTCATTGAATCAATGCATAACTTTTGTTTCATTGATTGAATGAGTACAGTTTGTTTCTTTCAATGAATGTATTAAGCTTGAGGCATTAAATAAATGAGAGTAGCTCTACTGTTCGTGCAGTCTATTTCATTGCTTCCATCTATAATGGATGTTTCATGAAATGAATGAAGACGGTTTGTTTTCTTGAATGACTGTGTTAAGGTTCAGACATTGAATGAATGAGAGAAGCTCTAATCATTGAATCATCTCGTGCAGTTTGGTTCATTGAATCAATGGATAACGTTTGATTAATTAAATGAATGATTGAAGTTTGATTGAACGAATGAAGGACTGCAGTTTGTTTCTTACAATGAATGAGTTAAGCATGAGGCATTGAATGAATGAGAGAAGCTCATCTCATTGAAGCAATGAATAACGTTAGTTTCATTGATTGAATGAACGCACTTTGTTTCTTTCAGTGAATGCATTAAGCGAGAAGCATTACATAACTGAGAGTAGCTCAACGAATGAAGTTTGTTTCTTACAATGAACGAGTTAAGCATGAGACATTGAATGAATGAGAGAGGCTCAAGTCATTGAATCAATAAATAACGTTTGTTTCATTGATTGAATAAATTCAGTTTGTTTCCTTCAATGAATGTATTTGGCTTGAGGCATTAAATAAATGGGAGTAGCTCTACTGCTCGTGCAGTCTGTTTCATTGCAGGAATCTTTAATGCATGATTCATTGAATGAATGAAAACGGGTTGTTTCCTTGAATGAGTGTGTTAAGCTCAAGGCATTGAATGAATGAGAGAAGCTCAAATCATTGAAACATCTCGTGCAGCTTGTTTCGCTGAATCGATTGATAACGTATGAATAAATGAATGATTGAAGTTTGATTCAACGAATGAAGGACTTCAGTCTGTTTATTACAATGAACAAGTTACGCATGAGACATTGAATGAATGAGAGAGGCTCAACTCATTGAATCAATGCATAACTTTTGTTTCATTGATTGAATGAGTACAGTTTGTTTCTTTCAATGAATGTATTAAGCTTGAGGTATTAAATAAATGAGAGTAGCTCTACTGTTCGTGCACTCTGTTTCATTGCATCAATTTTTAACGCATGATTCATGGTATGATTGTAAACGGTTTGTTTCCTTGAATGAGTGTGTTAAGCTCGAGACATTGAATTAATGAGAAAAGCTCAAACCATTGATTCAACTTGTGCAGTTTGTTTGATTGAGTCAATGGATAACGTATGATTAATTGAATGAATGAATGCGGTTTGATTCAACGAATGAAGCACTACAGTTTGTTTCTTACAATGAACGAGTTAAGCATGAGACATTGAATGAATGAGAGAGGCTCAACTCATTGAATCAATGCATAACTTTTGTTTCATTGATTGAATGAGTACAGTTTGTTTCTTTCAATGAATGTATTAAGCTTGAGGCATTAAATAAATGAGAGTAGCTCTACTGTTCGTGCAGTCTATTTCATTGCTTCCATCTATAATGGATGTTTCATGAAATGAATGAAGACGGTTTGTTTTCTTGAATGACTGTGTTAAGGTTCAGACATTGAATGAATGAGAGAAGCTCTAATCATTGAATCATCTCGTGCAGTTTGGTTCATTGAATTAATGGATAACGTTTGATTAATTAAATGAATGATTGAAGTTTGATTGAACGAATGAAGGACTGCAGTTTGTTTCTTACAATGAATGAGTTAAGCATGAGGCATTGAATGAATGAGAGAAGCTCATCTCATTGAAGCAATGAATAACGTTAGTTTCATAGATTGAATGAACGCACTTTGTTTCTTTCAGTGAATGCATTAAGCGAGAAGCATTACATAACTGAGAGTAGCTCAACGAATGAAGTTTGTTTCTTACAATGAACGAGTTAAGCATGAGACATTGAATGAATGAGAGAGGCTCAAGTCATTGAATCAATAAATAACGTTTGTTTCATTGATTGAATAAATTCAGTTTGTTTCCTTCAATGAATGTATTTGGCTTGAGGCATTAAATAAATGGGAGTAGCTCTACTGCTCGTGCAGTCTGTTTCATTGCAGGAATCTTTAATGCATGATTCATTGAATGAATGAAAACGGGTTGTTTCCTTGAATGAGTGTGTTAAGCTCAAGGCATTGAATGAATGAGAGAAGCTCAAATCATTGAAACATCTCGTGCAGCTTGTTTCGCTGAATCGATTGATAACGTATGAATAAATGAATGATTGAAGTTTGATTCAACGAATGAAGGACTTCAGTCTGTTTATTACAATGAACAAGTTACGCATGAGACATTGAATGAATGAGAGAGGCTCAACTCATTGAATCAATGCATAACTTTTGTTTCATTGATTGAATGAGTACAGTTTGTTTCTTTCAATGAATGTATTAAGCTTGAGGTATTAAATAAATGAGAGTAGCTCTCCTGTTCGTGCTCTCTGTTTCATTGCATCAATTTTTAACGCATGATTCATGGTATGATTGTAAACGGTTTGTTTCCTTGAATGAGTGTGTTAAGCTCGAGACATTGAATTAATGAGAAAAGCTCAAACCATTGATTCAACTTGTGCAGTTTGTTTGATTGAGTCAATGGATAACGTATGATTAATTGAATGAATGAATGCGGTTTGATTCAACGAATGAAGCACTACAGTTTGTTTCTTACAATGAACGAGTTAAGCATGAGACATTGAATGAATGAGAGAGGCTCAACTCATTGAATCAATGCATAACTTTTGTTTCATTGATTGAATGAGTACAGTTTGTTTCTTTCAATGAATGTATTAAGCTTGAGGCATTAAATAAATGAGAGTAGCTCTACTGTTCGTGCAGTCTATTTCATTGCTTCCATCTATAATGGATGTTTCATGAAATGAATGAAGACGGTTTGTTTTCTTGAATGACTGTGTCAAGGTTCAGACATTGAATGAATGAGAGAAGCTCTAATCATTGAATCATCTCGTGCAGTTTGGTTCATTGAATCAATGGATAACGTTTGATTAATTAAATGAATGATTGAAGTTTGATTGAACGAATGAAGGACTGCAGTTTGTTTCTTACAATGAATGAGTTAAACATGAGGCATTGAATGAATGAGAGAAGCTCATCTCATTGAAGCAATGAATAACGTTAGTTTCATTGATTGAATGAACGCACTTTGTTTCTTTCAGTGAATGCATTAAGCGAGAAGCATTACATAACTGAGAGTAGCTCAACGAATGAAGTTTGTTTCTTACAATGAACGAGTTAAGCATGAGACATTGAATGAATGAGAGAGGCTCAAGTCATTGAATCAATAAATAACGTTTGTTTCATTGATTGAATAAATTCAGTTTGTTTCCTTCAATGAATGTATTTGGCTTGAGGCATTAAATAAATGGGAGTAGCTCTACTGCTCGTGCAGTCTGTTTCATTGCAGGAATCTTTAATGCATGATTCATTGAATGAATGAAAACGGGTTGTTTCCTTGAATGAGTGTGTTAAGCTCAAGGCATTGAATGAATGAGAGAAGCTCAAATCATTGAAACATCTCGTGCAGCTTGTTTCGCTGAATCGATTGATAACGTATGAATAAATGAATGATTGAAGTTTGATTCAACGAATGAAGGACTTCAGTCTGTTTATTACAATGAACAAGTTACGCATGAGACATTGAATGAATGAGAGAGGCTCAACTCATTGAATCAATGCATAACTTTTGTTTCATTGATTGAATGAGTACAGTTTGTTTCTTTCAATGAATGTATTAAGCTTGAGGTATTAAATAAATGAGAGTAGCTCTACTGTTCGTGCACTCTGTTTCATTGCATCAATTTTTAACGCATGATTCATGGTATGATTGTAAACGGTTTGTTTCCTTGAATGAGTGTGTTAAGCTCGAGACATTGAATTAATGAGAAAAGCTCAAACCATTGATTCAACTTGTGCAGTTTGTTTGATTGAGTCAATGGATAACGTATGATTAATTGAATGAATGAATGCGGTTAGATTCAACGAATGAAGCACTACAGTTTGTTTCTTACAATGAACGAGTTAAGCATGAGACATTGAATGAATGAGAGAGGCTCAACTCATTGAATCAATGCATAACTTTTGTTTCATTGATTGAATGAGTACAGTTTGTTTCTTTCAATGAATGTATTAAGCTTGAGGCATTAAATAAATGAGAGTAGCTCTACTGTTCGTGCAGTCTATTTCATTGCTTCCATCTATAATGGATGTTCATGAAATGAATGAAGACGGTTTGTTTTCTTGAATGACTGTGTTAAGGTTCAGACATTGAATGAATGAGAGAAGCTCTAATCATTGAATCATCTAGTGCAGTTTGGTTCATTGAATCAATGGATAACGTTTGATTAATTAAATGAATGATTGAAGTTTGATTGAACGAATGAAGGACTGCAGTTTGTTTCTTACAATGAATGAGTCAAGCATGAGGCATTGAATGAATGAGAGAAGCTCATCTCATTGAAGCAATGAATAACGTTAGTTTCATTGATTGAATGAACGCACTTTGTTTCTTTCAGTGAATGCATTAAGCGAGAAGCATTACATAACTGAGAGTAGCTCAACGAATGAAGTTTGTTTCTTACAATGAACGAGTTAAGCATGAGACATTGAATGAATGAGACAGGCTCAAGTCATTGAATCAATAAATAACGTTTGTTTCATTGATTGAATAAATTCAGTTTGTTTCCTTCAATGAATGTATTTGGCTTGAGGCATTAAATAACTGGGAGTAGCTCTACTGCTCGTGCAGTCTGTTTCATTGCAGGAATCTTTAATGCATGATTCATTGAATGAATGAAAACGGGTTGTTTCCTTGAATGAGTGTGTTAAGCTCAAGGCATTGAATGAATGAGAGAAGCTCAAATCATTGAAACATCTCGTGCAGCTTGTTTCGCTGAATCGATTGATAACGTATGAATAAATGAATGATTGAAGTTTGATTCAACGAATGAAGGACTTCAGTCTGTTTATTACAATGAACAAGTTACGCATGAGACACTGAATGAATGAGAGAGGCTCAACTTATTGAATCAATGCATAACTTTTGTTTCATTGATTGAATGAGTACAGTTTGTTTCTTTCAATGAATGTATTAAGCTTGAGGTATTGAATAAATGAGAGTAGCTCTTCTGTTCGTGCACTCTGTTTCATTGCATCAATTTTTAACGCATGATTCATGGTATGATTGTAAACGGTTTGTTTCCTTGAATGAGTGTGTTAAGCTCGAGACATTGAATTAATGAGAAAAGCTCAAACCATTGATTCAACTTGTGCAGTTTGTTTGATTGAGTCAATGGATAACGTCTGATTAATTGAATGAATGAATGCGGTTTGATTCAACGAATGAAGCACTACAGTTTGTTTCTTACAATGAACGAGTTAAGCATGAGACATTGAATGAATGAGAGAGGCTCAACTCATTGAATCAATGCATAACTTTTGTTTCATTGATTGAATGAGTACAGTTTGTTTCTTTCAATGAATGTATTAAGCTTGAGGCATTAAATAAATGAGAGTAGCTCTACTGTTCGTGCAGTCTATTTCATTGCTTCCATCTATAATGGATGGTTCATGAAATGAATGAAGACGGTTTGTTTTCTTGAATGACTGTGTTAAGGTTCAGACATTGAATGAATGAGAGAAGCTCTAATCATTGAATCATCTAGTGCAGTTTGGTTCATTGAATCAATGGATAACGTTTGATTAATTAAATGAATGATTGAAGTTTGATTGAACGAATGAAGGACTGCAGTTTGTTTCTTACAATGAATGAGTCAAGCATGAGGCATTGAATGAATGAGAGAAGCTCATCTCATTGAAGCAATGAATAACGTTAGTTTCATTGATTGAATGAACGCACTTTGTTTCTTTCAGTGAATGCATTAAGCGAGAAGCATTACATAACTGAGAGTAGCTCAACGAATGAAGTTTGTTTCTTACAATGAACGAGTTAAGCATGAGACATTGAATGAATGAGACAGGCTCAAGTCATTGAATCAATAAATAACGTTTGTTTCATTGATTGAATAAATTCAGTTTGTTTCCTTCAATGAATGTATTTGGCTTGAGGCATTAAATAAATGGGAGTAGCTCTACTGCTCGTGCAGTCTGTTTCATTGCAGGAATCTTTAATGCATGATTCATTGAATGAATGAAAACGGGTTGTTTCCTTGAATGAGTGTGTTAAGCTCAAGGCATTGAATGAATGAGAGAAGCTCAAATCATTGAAACATCTCGTGCAGCTTGTTTCGCTGAATCGATTGATAACGTATGAATAAATGAATGATTGAAGTTTGATTCAACGAATGAAGGACTTCAGTCTGTTTATTACAATGAACAAGTTACGCATGAGACATTGAATGAATGAGAGAGGCTCAACTCATTGAATCAATGCATAACTTTTGTTTCATTGATTGAATGAGTACAGTTTGTTTCTTTCAATGAATGTATTAAGCTTGAGGTATTGAATAAATGAGAGTAGCTCTACTGCTCGTGCACTCTGTTTCATTGCATCAATTTTTAACGCATGATTCATGGTATGATTGTAAACGGTTTGTTTCCTTGAATGAGTGTGTTAAGCTCGAGACATTGAATTAATGAGAAAAGCTCAAACCATTGATTCAACTTGTGCAGTTTGTTTGATTGAGTCAATGGATAACGTCTGATTAATTGAATGAATGAATGCGGTTAGATTCAACGAATGAAGCACTACAGTTTGTTTCTTACAATGAACGAGTTAAGCATGAGACATTGAATGAATGAGAGAGGCTCAACTCATTGAATCAATGCATAACTTTTGTTTCATTGATTGGATGAGTACAGTTTGTTTCTTTCAATGAATGTATTAAGCTTGAGGCATTAAATAAATGAGAGTAGCTCTACTGTTCGTGCAGTCTATTTCATTGCTTCCATCTATAATGGATGTTCATGAAATGAATGAAGACGGTTTGTTTTCTTGAATGACTGTGTTAAGGTTCAGACATTGAATGAATGAGAGAAGCTCTAATCATTGAATCATCTAGTGCAGTTTGGTTCATTGAATCAATGGATAACGTTTGATTAATTAATGAATGATTGAAGTTTGATTGAACGAATGAAGGACTGCAGTTTGTTTCTTACAATGAATGAGTTAAGCATGAGGCATTGAATGAATGAGAGAAGCTCATCTCATTGAAGCAATGAATAACGTTAGTTTCATTGATTGAATGAACGCACTTTGTTTCTTTCAGTGAATGCATTAAGCGAGAAGCATTACATAACTGAGAGTAGCTCAACGAATGAAGTTTGTTTCTTACAATGAACGAGTTAAGCATGAGACATTGAATGAATGAGAGAGGCTCAAGTCATTGAATCAATAAATAACGTTTGTTTCATTGATTGAATAAATTCAGTTTGTTTCCTTCAATGAATGTATTTGGCTTGAGGCATTAAATAACTGGGAGTAGCTCTACTGCTCGTGCAGTCTGTTTCATTGCAGGAATCTTTAATGCATGATTCATTGAATGAATGAAAACGGGTTGTTTCCTTGAATGAGTGTGTTAAGCTCAAGGCATTGAATGAATGAGAGAAGCTCAAATCATTGAAACATCTCGTGCAGCTTGTTTCGCTGAATCGATTGATAACGTATGAATAAATGAATGATTGAAGTTTGATTCAACGAATGAAGGACTTCAGTCTGTTTATTACAATGAACAAGTTACGCATGAGACATTGAATGAATGAGAGAGGCTCAACTTATTGAATCAATGCATAACTTTTGTTTCATTGATTGAATGAGTACAGTTTGTTTCTTTCAATGAATGTATTAAGCTTGAGGTATTAAATAAATGAGAGTAGCTCTTCTGTTCGTGCAGTCTGTTTCATTGCATCACTTTATAACGCATGATTCATTGAAGGAAAGTAAATGGTTTGTTTCCTTGAATAAGTGTGTTAAGCTCGAGACATTGAATTAATGAGAAAAGCTCAAACCAATGAATCAGCTCGCACAGTTTGTTTGATTGAGTCAATGGATAACGTAAGATTATTCGAATGAATGATTGCGGTTTGATTCAACGAATCAAGCACTACAGTTTGTTTCTTACAATGAACGAGTTAAGCATGAGACATTGAATGAATGAGAGAGGCTCAACTCATTGAATCAATGCATAACTTTTGTTTCATTGACTGAATGTGTACAGTTTGTTTCTTTCAATGAATGTATTAAGCTTGAGGCATTAAACAAACGAGAGTAGCTCTACTGTTCGTGCAGTCTGTTTCATTGCATCAAACTTTAATCGGTAATTCATTGATTGAATGACAACTGTTTGTTTCCATGAATGAGTATGTTAAGCTCAGGACATTGAATGAATGAGAGAAGCTCTAATCATTGAATCATCTCGTGCAGTTTGGTTCATTGAATCAATGGATACCGTTTGATTAATTAAATGAATGATTGAAGTTGATTGAACGAATGAAGGACTGCAGTTTGTTTCTTACAATGAACAAGTTAAGCATGAGGCATTGAATGAATGAGAGAAGCACATCTCATTGAAGCAATGAATAACGTTAGTTTCATTGATTGAATGAACGCACTTTGTTTCTTTCAGTGAATGCAATAAGCGAGAAGCATTACATAACTGAGAGTAGCTCAACGAATGAAGTTTGTTTCTTACAATGAACGAGTTAAGCATGAGACATTGAATGAATGAGAGAGGCTCAACTCATTGAATCAATAAATAACATTTGTTTCATTGATTGAATAAATTCAGTTTGTTTCCTTCAATGAATGTATTTGGCTTGAGGCATTAAATAAATGGGAGTAGCTCTACTGCTCGTGCAGTCTGTTTCATTGCAGGAATCTTTAATGCATGATTCATTGAATGAATGAAAACGGTTTGTTTCCTTGAATAAGTGTGTTAAGCTCGAGACATTAAATAAATGAGAAAAGCTCTAACCAATGAATCAACTTGCACAGTTTGTTTGATTGAATCAATGGATAACACTTGATTAATTGAATGAATGATTGCGGTTTGATTAAACGAATGAAGCACTGCAGATTTTTTCATACAATGAACGAGTTAAGCATGAGACATTGAATGAATGAGAGAGGCTCTAATCATTTAATCATCTAGTGCAGTTTGTGTCATTGAATCAATGGATAACGTTTGGTTAATTGAATGAATGATTGAAGTTTGATTCAACGAATCAAGCACTACAAGTTTGTTTCTTACAATGAACGAGTTTAGCATGAGACATTGAATGAATGAGAGAGGCTCAACTCATTGAATCAATAAATAACGTTATATTCATTGATTGAATGAATAGTTTGTTTCTTTCAATGAATGTATTAGGCTTGAGGCATTAAATAAATGAGAGTAGCTCTATTGTTCGTGCACTCTGTTTCATTGCATCACTTTATAATGCATGATTCATTGAAGGAATGAAAACGGTTTGTTTCCATGAATGAGTATTTCAAGCCCAAGACATTGAATGATTGAGAGATTCTCTAATCATTGAATCATCTCGTGCAGTTAGGTTAATTGAATCAATGGATGGCGTTTGATTAATTGAATGAATGATTGAAGTTTGATTCAACGAATGAAGGAATGCGGTTTGTTTCTTACAATGAAGGAGTTAAGGATGAGACATTGAATGAATGAGAGAAGCTCAACTCCTTGAATCAATGAATAACGTTTGTTTCATTGATTGAATGAACGCAATTTGTTTCTTTCAATGAATGTATTGAGCGAGAAGCAGTACATAAATGAGAGTAGCTCTACTGTTCGTGCAGTCTGTTTCATTGCATCAATTTATAACGAAGGATTCATTGAATGAACGAAAACGGTTTGTTTCCTTGAATGAGTGTGTTAAGCTCAAGGCGTTGAATGAATGAGAGAAGCTCAAATCATTGAAACATCTCGTGCAGCTTGTTTCGCTGAATCGATTGATAACGTATGAATAAATGATTGAATGATTGAAGTTTGATTCAACGAATGAAGGTCTACAGTTTGTTTATTACAATGAACAAGTTAAGCATGAGACATTGAATGAATGAGAGAGGCTCAACTCATTGAATCAATGCATAACTTTTGTTTCATTGATTGAATGAGTACAGTTTGTTTCTTTCAATGAATGTATTAAGCTTGAGGTATTAAATAAATGAGAGTAGCTCTACTGTTCGCGCACTCTGTTTCATTGCATCAATTTTTAACGCATGATTCATGGTATGATTGTAAACGGTTTGTATCCTTGAATGAGTGTGTTAAGCTCGAGACATTGAATTAATGAGAAAAGCTCAAACCATTGATTCAACTTGTGCAGTTTGTTTGATTGAGTCAATGGATAACGTATGATTAATTGAATGAATGAATGCGGTTTGATTCAACGAATGAAGCACTACAGTTTGTTTCTTACAATGAACGAGTAAGCATGAGACATTGAATGAATGAGAGAGGCTCAACTCATTGAATCAATGCATAACTTTTGTTTCATTGACTGAATGTGTACAGTTTGTTTCTTTCAATGAATGTATTAAGCTTTGAGGCATTAAATAAATGAGAGTAGCTCTACTGTTCGTGCAGTCTATTTCATTGCTTCCATCTATAATGGATGTTTCATGAATGAATGAAGACGGTTTGTTTTCTTGAAAGACTGTGTTAAGGTTCAGACATTGAATGAATGAGAGAAGCTCTAATCATTGAATCATCTCGTGCAGTTTGGTTCATTGAATTAATGGATAACGTTTGATTAATTAAATGAATGATTGAAGTTTGATTGAACGAATGAAGGACTGCAGTTTGTTTCTTACAATGAATGAGTTAAGCATGAGGCATTGAATGAATGAGAGAAGCTCATCTCATTGAAGCAATGAATAACGTTAGTTTCATTGATTGAATGAACGCACTTTGTTTCTTTCAGTGAATGCATTAAGCGAGAAGCATTACATAACTGAGAGTAGCTCAACGAATGAAGTTTGTTTCTTACAATGAACGAGTTAAGCATGAGACATTGAATGAATGAGACAGGCTCAAGTCATTGAATCAATAAATAACGTTTGTTTCATTGATTGAATAAATTCAGTTTGTTTCCTTCAATGAATGTATTTGGCTTGAGGCATTAATAAATGGGAGTAGCTCTACTGCTCGTGCAGTCTGTTTCATTGCAGGAATCTTTAATGCATGATTCATTGAATGAATGAAAACGGGTTGTTTCCTTGAATGAGTGTGTTAAGCTCAAGGCATTGAATGAATGAGAGAAGCTCAAATCATTGAAACATCTCGTGCAGCTTGTTTCGCTGAATCGATTGATAACGTATGAATAAATGAATGATTGAAGTTTGATTCAACGAATGAAGGACTTCAGTCTGTTTATTACAATGAACAAGTTACGCATGAGACATTGAATGAATGAGAGAGGCTCAACTTATTGAATCAATGCATAACTTTTGTTTCATTGATTGAATGAGTACAGTTTGTTTCTTTCAATGAATGTATTAAGCTTGAGGTATTAAATAAATGAGAGTAGCTCTACTGTTCGTGCACTCTGTTTCATTGCATCAATTTTTAACGCATGATTCATGGTATGATTGTAAACGGTTTGTATCCTTGAATGAGTGTGTTAAGCTCGAGACATTGAATTAATGAGAAAAGCTCAAACCATTGATTCACTTGTGCAGTTTGTTTGATTGAGTCAATGGATAACGTATGATTAATTGAATGAATGAATGCGGTTTGATTCAACGAATGAAGCACTACAGTTTGTTTCTTACAATGAACGAGTTAAGCATGAGACATTGAATGAATGAGAGAGGCTCAACTCATTGAATCAATGCATAACTTTTGTTTCATTGATTGAATGTGTACAGTTTGTTTCTTTCAATGAATGTATTAAGCTTGAGGCATTAAATAAATGAGAGTAGCTCTACTGTTCGTGCAGTCTATTTCATTGCTTCCATCTATAATGGATGTTTCATGAAATGAATGAAGACGGTTTGTTTTCTTGAAAGACTGTGTTAAGGTTCAGACATTGAATGAATGAGAGAAGCTCTAATCATTGAATCATCTCGTGCAGTTTGGTTCATTGAATTAATGGATAACGTTTGATTAATTAAATGAATGATTGAAGTTTGATTGAACGAATGAAGGACTGCAGTTTGTTTCTTACAATGAATGAGTTAAGCATGAGGCATTGAATGAATGAGAGAAGCTCATCTCATTGAAGCAATGAATAACGTTAGTTTCATTGATTGAATGAACGCACTTTGTTTCTTTCAGTGAATGCATTAAGCGAGAAGCATTACATAACTGAGAGTAGCTCAACGAATGAAGTTTGTTTCTTACAATGAACGAGTTAAGCATGAGACATTGAATGAATGAGAGAGGCTCAAGTCATTGAATCAATAAATAACGTTTGTTTCATTGATTGAATAAATTCAGTTTGTTTCCTTCAATGAATGTATTTGGCTTGAGGCATTAAATAAATGGGAGTAGCTCTACTGCTCGTGCAGTCTGTTTCATTGCAGGAATCTTTAATGCATGATTCATTGAATGAATGAAAACGGGTTGTTTCCTTGAATGAGTGTGTTAAGCTCAAGGCATTGAATGAATGAGAGAAGCTCAAATCATGGAAACATCTCGTGCAGCTTGTTTCGCTGAATCGATTGATAACGTATGAATAAATGAATGATTGAAGTTTGATTCAACGAATGAAGGACTTCAGTCTGTTTATTACAATGAACAAGTTACGCATGAGACATTGAATGAATGAGAGAGGCTCAACTTATTGAATCAATGCATAACTTTTGTTTCATTGATTGAATGAGTACAGTTTGTTTCTTTCAATGAATGTATTAAGCTTGAGGTATTAAATAAATGAGAGTAGCTCTACTGTTCGTGCACTCTGTTTCATTGCATCAATTTTTAACGCATGATTCATGGTATGATTGTAAACGGTTTGTTTCATTGAATGAGTGTGTTAAGCTCGAGACATTGAATGAATGAGAGATGCTCTAATCATTGAATCATCTCGTGCAGTTTGGTTCATTGAATCAATGGATACCGTTTGATTAATTAAATGAATGATTGAAGTTTGATTGAACGAATGAAGGACTGCAGTTTGTTTCTTACAATGAACAAGTTAAGCATGAGGCATTGAATGAATGAGAGAAGCACATCTCATTGAAGCAATGAATAACGTTAGTTTCATTGATTGAATGAACGCACTTTGTTTCTTTCAGTGAATGCATTAAGCGAGAAGCATTACATAACTGAGAGTAGCTCAACGAATGAAGTTTGTTTCTTACAATGAACGAGTTAAGCATGAGACATTGAATGAATGAGAGAGGCTCAACTCATTGAATCAATAAATAACATTTGTTTCATTGATTGAATAAATTCAGTTTGTTTCCTTCAATGAATGTATTTGGCTTGAGGCATTAAATAAATGGGAGTAGCTCTACTGCTCGTGCAGTCTGTTTCATTGCAGGAATCTTTAATGCATGATTCATTGAATGAATGAAACGGTTTGTTTCCTTGAATAAGTGTGTTAAGCTCGAGACATTAAATAAATGAGAAAAGCTCTAATCAATGAATCAACTTGCACAGTTTGTTTGATTGAATCAATGGATAACACATGATTAATTGAATGAATGATTGCAGTTTGATTCAACGAATGAAGCACTGCTGATTTTTTCATACAATGAACGAGTTAAGCATGAGACATTGAATGAATGAGAGAGGCTCTAATCATTTAATCATCTAGTGCAGTTTGTGTCATTGAATCAATGGATAACGTTTGGTTAATTGAATGAATGATTGAAGTTTGATTCAACGAATCAAGCACTACAAGTTTGTTTCTTACAATGAATGAGTTAAGCATGAGGCATTGAATGAATGAGAGAAGCTCAACTCATTGAATCAATAAATAACGTTATATTCATTGATTGAATGAATAGTTTGTTTCTTTCGATGAATGTATTAGGTTTGAGGCATTAAATAAATGAGAGTAGCTCAATTGTTCGTGCACTCTGTTTCATTGCATCACTTTATAACGCACGATTCATTGAAGGAATGAAACGGTTTGTTTCCATGAATGAGTATTTCAAGCCCAAGACATTGAATGATTGAGAGATTCTCTAATCATTGAATCATCTCGTGCAGTTAGGTTAATTGAATCAATGGATGGCGTTTGATTAATTGAATGAATGATTGAAGTTTGATTCAACGAATGAAGGACTGCGGTTTGTTTCTTACAATGAAGGAGTTAAGGATGAGACATTGAATGAATGAGAGAAGCTCAACTCCTTGAATCAATGAATAACGTTTGTTTCATTGATTGAATGAACGCATTTGTTTCTTTCAATGAATGTATTGAGCGAGAAGCAGTACATAAATGAGAGTAGCTCTACTGTTCGTGCAGTCTGTTTCATTGCATCAATTTATAACGAAGGATTCATTGAATGAACGAAAACGGTTTGTTTCCTTGAATGAGTGTGTTAAGCTCAAGGCGTTGAATGAATGAGAGAAGCTCAAATCATTGAAACATCTCGTGCAGCTTGTTTCGCTGAATCGATTGATAACGTATGAATAAATGATTGAATGATTGAAGTTTGATTCAACGAATGAAGGTCTACAGTTTGTTTATTACAATGAACAAGTTAAGCATGAGACATTGAATGAATGAGAGAGGCTCAACTCATTGAATCAATGCATAACTTTTGTTTCATTGATTGAATGAGTACAGTTTGTTTCTTTCAATGAATGTATTAAGCTTGAGGTATTAAATAAATGAGAGTAGCTCTACTGTTCGCGCACTCTGTTTCATTGCATCAATTTTTAACGCATGATTCATGGTATGATTGTAAACGGTTTGTTTCCTTGAATGAGTGTGTTAAGCTCGAGACATTGAATTAATGAGAAAAGCTCAAACCATTGATTCAACTTGTGCAGTTTGTTTGATTGAGTCAATGGATAACGTATGATTAATTGAATGAATGAATGCGGTTTGATTCAACGAATGAAGCACTACAGTTTGTTTCTTACAATGAACGAGTTAAGCATGAGACATTGAATGAATGAGAGAGGCTCAACTCATTGAATCAATGCATAACTTTTGTTTCATTGATTGAATGAGTACAGTTTGTTTCTTTCAATGAATGTATTAAGCTTGAGGCATTAAATAAATGAGAGTAGCTCTACTGTTCGTGCAGTCTATTTCATTGCTTCCATCTATAATGGATGTTTCATGAAATGAATGAAGACGGTTTGTTTTCTTGAATGACTGTGTTAAGGTTCAGACATTGAATGAATGAGAGAAGCTCTAATCATTGAATCATCTCGTGCAGTTTGGTTCATTGAATCAATGGATAACGTTTGATTAATTAATTGAATGATTGAAGTTTGATTGAACGAATGAAGGACTGCAGTTTGTTTCTTACAATGAATGAGTTAAGCATGAGGCATTGAATGAATGAGAGAAGCTCATCTCATTGAAGCAATGAATAACGTTAGTTTCATTGATTGAATGAACGCACTTTGTTTCTTTCAGTGAATGCATTAAGCGAGAAGCATTACATAACTGAGAGTAGCTCAACGAATGAAGTTTGTTTCTTACAATGAACGAGTTAAGCATGAGACATTGAATGAATGAGAGAGGCTCAAGTCATTGAATCAATAAATAACGTTTGTTTCATTGATTGAATAAATTCAGTTTGTTTCTTCAATGAATGTATTTGGCTTGAGGCATTAAATAAATGGGAGTAGCTCTACTGCTCGTGCAGTCTGTTTCATTGCAGGAATCTTTAATGCATGATTCATTGAATGAATGAAAACGGGTTGTTTCCTTGAATGAGTGTGTTAAGCTCAAGGCATTGAATGAATGAGAGAAGCTCAAATCATTGAAACATCTCGTGCAGCTTGTTTCGCTGAATCGATTGATAACGTATGAATAAATGAATGATTGAAGTTTGATTCAACGAATGAAGGACTTCAGTCTGTTTATTACAATGAACAAGTTACGCATGAGACATTGAATGAATGAGAGAGGCTCAACTCATTGAATCAATGCATAACTTTTGTTTCATTGATTGAATGAGTACAGTTTGTTTCTTTCAATGAATGTATTAAGCTTGAGGTATTAAATAAATGAGAGTAGCTCTACTGTTCGTGCACTCTGTTTCATTGCATCAATTTTTTAACGCATGATTCATGGTATGATTGTAAACGGTTTGTTTCCTTGAATGAGTGTGTTAAGCTCGAGACATTGAATTAATGAGAAAAGCTCAAACCATTGATTCAACTTGTGCAGTTTGTTTGATTGAGTCAATGGATGACGTATGATTAATTGAATGAATGAATGCGGTTTGATTCAACGAATGAAGCACTACAGTTTGTTTCTTACAATGAACGAGTTAAGCATGAGACATTGAATGAATGAGAGAGGCTCAAGTCATTGAATCAATGCATAACTTTTGTTTCATTGATTGAATGAGTACAGTTTGTTTCTTTCAATGAATGTATTAAGCTTGAGGCATTAAATAAATGAGAGTAGCTCTACTGTTCGTGCAGTCTATTTCATTGCTTCCATCTATAATGGATGTTTCATGAAATGAATGAAGACGGTTTGTTTTCTTGAATGACTGTGTTAAGGTTCAGACATTGAATGAATGAGAGAAGCTCTAATCATTGAATCATCTCGTGCAGTTTGGTTCATTGAATCAATGGATAACGTTTGATTAATTAAATGAATGATTGAAGTTTGATTGAACGAATGAAGGACTGCAGTTTGTTTCTTACAATGAATGAGTTAAGCATGAGGCATTGAATGAATGAGAGAAGCTCATCTCATTGAAGCAATGAATAACGTTAGTTTCATTGATTGAATGAACGCACTTTGTTTCTTTCAGTGAATGCATTAAGCGAGAAGCATTACATAACTGAGAGTAGCTCAACGAATGAAGTTTGTTTCTTACAATGAACGAGTTAAGCATGAGACATTGAATGAATGAGAGAGGCTCAAGTCATTGAATCAATAAATAACGTTTGTTTCATTGATTGAATAAATTCAGTTTGTTTCCTTCAATGAATGTATTTGCTTGAGGCATTAAATAAATGGGAGTAGCTCTACTGCTCGTGCAGTCTGTTTCATTGCAGGAATCTTTAATGCATGATTCATTGAATGAATGAAAACGGGTTGTTTCTTGAATGAGTGTGTTAAGCTCAAGGCATTGAATGAATGAGAGAAGCTCAAATCATTGAAACATCTCGTGCAGCTTGTTTCGCTGAATCGATTGATAACGTATGAAAAAATGAATGATTGAAGTTTGATTCAACGAATGAAGGACTTCAGTCTGTTTATTACAATGAACAAGTTACGCATGAGACATTGAATGAATGAGAGAGGCTCAACTCATTGAATCAATGCATAACTTTGTTTCATTGATTGAATGAGTACAGTTTGTTTCTTTCAATGAATGTATTAAGCTTGAGGTATTAAATAAATGAGAGTAGCTCTACTGTTCGTGCACTCTGTTTCATTGCATCAATTTTTAACGCATGATTCATGGTATGATTGTAAACGGTTTGTTTCCTTGAATGAGTGTGTTAAGCTCGAGACATTGAATTAATGAGAAAGCTCAAACCATTGATTCAACTTGTGCAGTTTGTTTGATTGAGTCAATGGATAACGTGTGATTAATTGAATGAATGAATGCGGTTAGATTCAACGAATGAAGCACTACAGTTTGTTTCTTACAATGAACGAGTTAAGCATGAGACATTGAATGAATGAAAGAGGCTCAACTCATTGAATCAATGCATAACTTTTGTTTCATTGATTGAATGAGTACAGTTTGTTTCTTTCAATGAATGTATTAAGCTTGAGGCATTAAATAAATGAGAGTAGCTCTACTGTTCGTGCAGTCTATTTCATTGCTTCCATCTATAATGGATGTTTCATGAAATGAATGAAGACGGTTTGTTTTCTTGAATGACTGTGTTAAGGTTCAGACATTGAATGAATGAGAGAAGCTCTAATCATTGAATCATCTCGTGCAGTTTGGTTCATTGAATCAATGGATTACGTTTGATTAATTAAATGAATGATTGAAGTTTGATTGAACGAATGAAGGACTGCAGTTTGTTTCTTACAATGAATGAGTTAAGCATGAGGCATTGAATGAATGAGAGAAGCTCATCTCATTGAAGCAATGAATAATGTTAGTTTCATTGATTGAATGAACGCACTTTGTTTCTTTCAGTGAATGCATTAAGCGAGAAGCATTACATAACTGAGAGTAGCTCAACGAATGAAGTTTGTTTCTTACAATGAACGAGTTAAGCATGAGACATTGAATGAATGAGAGAGGCTCAAGTCATTGAATCAATAAATAACGTTTGTTTCATTGATTGAATAAATTCAGTTTGTTTCCTTCAATGAATGTATTTGGCTTGAGGCATTAAATAAATGGGAGTAGCTCTACTGCTCGTGCAGTCTGTTTCATTGCAGGAATCTTTAATGCATGATTCATTGAATGAATGAAAAACGGGTTGTTTCCTTGAATGAGTGTGTTAAGCTCAAGGCATTGAATGAATGAGAGAAGCTCAAATCATTGAAACATCTCGTGCAGCTTGTTTCGCTGAATCGATTGATAACGTATGAATAAATGAATGATTGAAGTTTGATTCAACGATGAAGGACTTCAGTCTGTTTATTACAATGAACAAGTTACGCATGAGACATTGAATGAATGAGAGAGGCTCAACTCATTGAATCAATGCATAACCTTTGTTTCATTGATTGAATGAGTACAGTTTGTTTCTTTCAATGAATGTATTAAGCTTGAGGTATTAAATAAATGAGAGTAGCTCTACTGTTCGTGCACTCTGTTTCATTGCATCAATTTTTAACGCATGATTCATGGTATGATTGTAAACGGTTTGTTTCCTTGAATGAGTGTGTTAAGCTCGAGACATTGAATTAATGAGAAAAGCTCAACCATTGATTCAACTTGTGCAGTTTGTTTGATTGAGTCAATGGATAACGTTGATTAATTGAATGAATGATTGCGGTTTGATTCAACGAATGAAGCACTACAGTTTGTTTCTTACAATGAACGAGTTAAGCATGAGACATTGAATGAATGAGAGAGGCTCAACTCATTGAATCAATGCATAACTTTTGTTTCATTGATTGAATGAGTACAGTTTGTTTCTTTCAATGAATGTATTAAGCTTGAGGCATTAAATAAATGAGAGTAGCTCTACTGTTCGTGCAGTCTATTTCATTGCTTCCATCTATAATGGATGTTTCATGAAATGAATGAAGACGGTTTGTTTTCTTGAATGACTGTGTTAAGGTTCAGACATTGAATGAATGAGAGAAGCTCTAATCATTGAATCATCTCGTGCAGTTTGGTCATTGAATCAATGGATAACGTTTGATTAATTAAATGAATGATTGAAGTTTTGATTGAACGAATGAAGGACTGCAGTTTGTTTCTTACAATGAATGAGTTAAGCATGAGGCATTGAATAAATGAGAGAAGCTCATCTCATTGAAGCAATGAAAAACGTTAGTTTCATTGATTGAATGAACGCACTTTGTTTCTTTCAGTGAATGCATTAAGCGAGAAGCATTACATAACTGAGAGTAGCTCAACGAATGAAGTTTGTTTCTTACAATGAACGAGTTAAGCATGAGACATTGAATGAATGAGAGAGGTCAACTCATTGAATCAATAAATAACGTTTGTTTCATTGATTGAATAAATTCAGTTTGTTTCCTTCAATGAATGTATTTGGCTTGAGGCATTAAATAAATGGGAGTAGCTCTACTGCTCGTGCAGTCTGTTTCATTGCAGGAATCTTTAATGCATGATCATTGAATGAATGAAAACGGGTTGTTTCCTTGAATGAGTGTGTTAAGCTCAAGGCATTGAATGAATGAGAGAAGCTCAAATCATTGAAACATCTCGTGCAGCTTGTTTCGCTGAATCGATTGATAACGTATGAATAAATGAATGATTGAAGTTTGATTCAACGAATGAAGGACTTCAGTCTGTTTATTACAATGAACAAGTTACGCATGAGACATTGAATGAATGAGAGAGGCTCAACTCATTGAATCAATGCATAACTTTTGTTTCATTGATTGAATGAGTACAGTTTGTTTCTTTCAATGAATGTATTAAGCTTGAGGTATTAATAAATGAGAGTAGCTCTACTGTTCGTGCACTCTGTTTCATTGCATCAATTTTTAACGCATGATTCATGGTATGATTGTAAACGGTTTGTTTCCTTGAATGAGTGTGTTAAGCTCGAGACATTGAATTAATGAGAAAAGCTCAAACCATTGATTCAACTTGTGCAGTTTGTTTGATTGAGTCAATGGATAACGTATGATTAATTGAATGAATGAATGCGGTTTGATTCAACGAATGAAGCACTACAGTTTGTTTCTTACAATGAACGAGTTAAGCATGAGACATTGAATGAATGAGAGAGGCTCAACTCATTGAATCAATGCATAACTTTTGTTTCATTGATTGAATGAGTACAGTTTGTTTCTTTCAATGAATGTATTAAGCTTGAGGCATTAATAAATGAGAGTAGCTCTACTGTTCGTGCAGTCTATTTCATTGCTTCCATCTATAATGGATGTTTCATGAAATGAATGAAGACGGTTTGTTTTCTTGAATGACTGTGTTAAGGTTCAGACATTGAATGAATGAGAGAAGCTCTAATCATTGAATCATCTCGTGCAGTTTGGTTCATTGAATCAATGGATAACGTTTGATTAATTAAATGAATGATTGAAGTTTGATTGAACGAATGAAGGACTGCAGTTTGTTTCTTACAATGAATGAGTTAAGCATGAGGCATTGAATGAATGAGAGAAGCTCATCTCATTGAAGCAATGAATAACGTTAGTTTCATTGATTGAATGAACGCACTTTGTTTCTTTCAGTGAATGCATTAAGCGAGAAGCATTACATAACTGAGAGTAGCTCAACGAATGAAGTTTGTTTCTTACAATGAACGAGTTAAGCATGAGACATTGAATGAATGAGAGAGGCTCAAGTCATTGAATCAATAAATAACGTTTGTTTCATTGATTGAATAAATTCAGTTTGTTTCCTTCAATGAATGTATTTGGCTTGAGGCATTAAATAAATGGGAGTAGCTCTACTGCTCGTGCAGTCTGTTTCATTGCAGGAATCTTTAATGCATGATTCATTGAATGAATGAAAACGGGTTGTTTCCTTGAATGAGTGTGTTAAGCTCAGGCATTGAATGAATGAGAGAAGCTCTAATCATTGAAACATCTCGTGCAGCTTGTTTCGCTGAATCGATTGATAACGTATGAATAAATGAATGATTGAAGTTTGATTCAACGAATGAAGGACTTCAGTCTGTTTATTACAATGAACAAGTTACGCATGAGACATTGAATGAATGAGAGAGGCTCAACTCATTGAATCAATGCATAACTTTTGTTTCATTGATTGAATGAGTACAGTTTGTTTCTTTCAATGAATGTATTAAGCTTGAGGTATTAAATAAATGAGAGTAGCTCTACTGTTCGTGCACTCTGTTTCATTGCATCAATTTTTAACGCATGATTCATGGTATGATTGTAAACGGTTTGTTTCCTTGAATGAGTGTGTTAAGCTCGAGACATTGAATTAATGAGAAAGCTCAAACCATTGATTCAACTTGTGCAGTTTGTTTGATTGAGTCAATGGATAACGTTGATTAATTGAATGAATGAATGCGGTTTGATTCAACGAATGAAGCACTACAGTTTGTTTCTTACAATGAACGAGTTAAGCATGAGACATTGAATGAATGAGAGAGGTCAACTCATTGAATCAATGCATAACTTTTGTTTCATTGATTGAATGAGTACAGTTTGTTTCTTTCAATGAATGTATTAAGCTTGAGGCATTAAATAAATGAGAGTAGCTCTACTGTTCGTGCAGTCTATTTCATTGCTTCCATCTATAATGGATGTTTCATGAAATGAATGAAGACGGTTTGTTTTCTTGAATGACTGTGTTAAGGTTCAGACATTGAATGAATGAGAGAAGCTCTAATCATTGAATCATCTCGTGCAGTTTGGTTCATTGAATCAATGGATAACGTTTGATTAATTAAATGAATGATTGAAGTTTGATTGAACGAATGAAGGACTGCAGTTTGTTTCTTACAATGAATGAGTTAAGCATGAGGCATTGAATGAATGAGAGAAGCTCATCTCATTGAAGCATGAATAACGTTAGTTTCATTGATTGAATGAACGCACTTTGTTTCTTTCAGTGAATGCATTAAGCGAGAAGCATTACATAACTGAGAGTAGCTCAACGAATGAAGTTTGTTTCTTACAATGAACGAGTTAAGCATGAGACATTGAATGAATGAGAGAGGCTCAAGTCATTGAATCAATAAATAACGTTTGTTTCATTGATTGAATTTATTCAGTTTGTTTCCTTCAATGAATGTATTTGGCTTGAGGCATTAAATAAATGGGGAGTAGCTCTACTGCTCGTGCAGTCTGTTTCATTGCAGGAATCTTTAATGCATGATTCATTGAATGAATGAAAACGGGTTGTTTCCTTGAATGAGTGTGTTAAGCTCAAGGCATTGAATGAATGAGAGAAGCTCAAATCATTGAAACATCTCGTGCAGCTTGTTTCGCTGAATCGATTGATAACGTATGAATAAATGAATGATTGAAGTTTGATTCAACGAATGAAGGACTTCAGTCTGTTTATTACAATGAACAAGTTACGCATGAGACATTGAATGAATGAGAGAGGCTCAACTCATTGAATCAATGCATAACTTTTGTTTCATTGATTGAATGAGTACAGTTTGTTTCTTTCAATGAATGTATTAAGCTTGAGGTATTAAATAAATGAGAGTAGCTCTACTGTTCGTGCACTCTGTTTCATTGCATCAATTTTTAACGCATGATTCATGGTATGATTGTAAACGGTTTGTTTCCTTGAATGAGTGTGTTAAGCTCGAGACATTGAATTAATGAGAAAAGCTCAAACCATTGATTCAACTTGTGCAGTTTGTTTGATTGAGTCAATGGATAACGTATGATTAATTGAATGAATGAATGCGGTTTGATTCAACGAATGAAGCACTACAGTTTGTTTCTTACAATGAACGAGTTAAGCATGAGACATTGAATGAATGAGAGAGGCTCAACTCATTGAATCAATGCATAACTTTTGTTTCATTGATTGAATGAGTACAGTTTGTTTCTTTCAATGAATGTATTAAGCTTGAGGCATTAAATAAATGAGAGTAGCTCTACTGTTCGTGCAGTCTATTTCATTGCTTCCATCTATAATGGATGTTTCATGAAATGAATGAAGACGGTTTGTTTTCTTGAATGACTGTGTTAAGGTTCAGACATTGAATGAATGAGAGAAGCTCTAATCATTGAATCATCTCGTGCAGTTTGGTTCATTGAATCAATGGATAACGTTTGATTAATTAAATGAATGATTGAAGTTTGATTGAACGAATGAAGGACTGCAGTTTGTTTCTTACAATGAATGAGTTAAGCATGAGGCATTGAATGAATGAGAGAAGCTCATTCATTGAAGCAATGAATAACGTTAGTTTCATTGATTGAATGAACGCACTTTGTTTCTTTCAGTGAATGCATTAAGCGAGAAGCATTACATAACTGAGAGTAGCTAACGAATGAAGTTTGTTTCTTACAATGAACGAGTTAAGCATGAGACATTGAATGAATGAGAGAGGCTCAAGTCATTGAATCAATAAATAACGTTTGTTTCATTGATTGAATAAATTCAGTTTGTTTCCTTCAATGAATGTATTTGGCTTGAGGCATTAAATAAATGGGAGTAGCTCTAATGCTCGTGCAGTCTGTTTCATTGCAGGAATCTTTAATGCATGATTCATTGAATGAATGAAAACGGGTTGTTTCCTTGAATGAGTGTGTTAAGCTCAAGGCATTGAATGAATGAGAGAAGCTCAAATCATTGAAACATCTCGTGCAGCTTGTTTCGCTGAATCGATTGATAACGTATGAATAAATGAATGATTGAAGTTTGATTCAACGAATGAAGGACTTCAGTCTGTTTATTACAATGAACAAGTTACGCATGAGACATTGAATGAATGAGAGAGGCTCAACTCATTGAATCAATGCATAACTTTTGTTTCATTGATTGAATGAGTACAGTTTGTTTCTTTCAATGAATGTATTAAGCTTGAGGTATTAAATAAATGAGAGTAGCTCTACTGTTCGTGCACTCTGTTTCATTGCATCAATTTTAAACGCATGATTCATGGTATGATTGTAAACGGTTTGTTTCTTGAATGAGTGTGTTAAGCTCGAGACATTGAAGTAATGAGAAAAGCTCAAACCATTGATTCAACTTGTGCAGTTTGTTTGATTGAGTCAATGGATAACGTATGATTAATTGAATGAATGAATGCGGTTTGATTCAACGAATGAAGCACTACAGTTTGTTTCTTACAATGAACGAGTTAAGCATGAGACATTGAATGAATGAGAGAGGCTGAACTCATTGAATCAATGCATAACTTTTGTTTCATTGATTGAATGAGTACAGTTTGTTTCTTTCAATGAATGTATTAAGCTTGAGGCATTAAATAAATGAGAGTAGCTCTACTGTTCGTGCAGTCTATTTCATTGCTTCCATCTATAATGCATGTTTCATGAAATGAATGAAGACGGTTTGTTTTCTTGAATGACTGTGTTAAGGTTCAGACATTGAATGAATGAGAGAAGCTCTAATCATTGAATTCATCTCGTGCAGTTTGTTATTGAATCAATGGATAACGTTTGATTAATTAAATGATTGATTGAAGTTTATTGAACGAATGAAGGACTGCAGTTTGTTTCTTTCAATGAATGAGTTAAGCATGAGCATTGATATGAATGAGAGAAGCTCATCTCATTGAAGCAATGAAACGTTAGTTTCATTGATTGA